>NC_091754.1:55486025-55503525 GCF_043380555.1 Nothobranchius furzeri
TAGGGAAGCTTGGCCGACTACCAAGGCCAGACCAAGCTGGCCGTAGCGTAAACACAGCTAGAGAGCGCTGTGATTGGCCCAAACTGAAATTATTCAGGCCAATGGTAGACGTGCTGAGGCTGCTATGGAGCGTGGCTAGAACGACCTGCTGAGCAGTCTGTTGCTGCTGCTGCGGTTGGTCTAGTTTTCTAGGCTAGTACGTCTACTCAACAACCTGGTAACACGAACCGCTAATTAGACAAGCTCATTAACTTCATGTATTCAGAAAATCTTTTAACCCTCCCACTGGCTTTATGGGTGTGACCCCGCGAGGAAAGTTGACCATTGAGCAGGGTCGATGGTTTATCCCTTGAGGTCCACGTGGCAGGGGTGAGGTGGTGCTCACTCCTCACCCCTGCCACGTGGACCTCAAGGGATAAACCATCAACCCTGCTCAATGGTCAACCGTCCTCGCGGGGTCACACCCATTAGGGCAGTGGGAGGGTTAAAAGAGGAAGTGACGTTTCGGGTTCGCGTGACTGGGATTGTATCCGGATCTTGTTTTTGCTCTGTGACTCTGAGGGTGTGCATCTTCCCAGGACACTCTTCTCTCATCCGTCCTCTCTGCTGACTGAAAGCAGCCGCCGCCTCTCCCCTTTCCTCTCCCGGCCAGTGTTCGCAAATTCCCTCTGATTTACACGGCCGTAAAACTCTCCTCCTCCATGTTCGCCGCTTCAATCAACCTCGCCAGCTAAAGCGGTCGTTTTATAAATCCTCCGTACTCCTGTGCAGAGCTGCTCCCATCGATCTGTTGCCTGGTTCCATGCAGTCAACATACGTGTTTGTTTTTGTCTCTAGTGTGTGTGTGTGTGTGAGAGAGAGAGAGAGAGAGTGAGGGGGAGAGAGAGCTGCTACCCAGCAGTGATTCAGAAAGCATCTGGAGCTTTGTTTGCCTGTAGCCCTGAAGGCTCAAAGCAATCCGCTGTATGTTCCTCTGCACATCAGGGTCATCAGAGCGGTCACTATGAAGCACACACACACACACACACATGCCCTTTCAGTTGTGTGTTTGCCACATGAACATCAACCCAACCATGCCGTATACTCAAGCGTCACATTGATGATGGATATTCGTTCACACCGTACCGTAAGTCTTTAGTTAAGCACATCTAGAAGCATCACGACGGCTGACCAAAGCTCTGCAGAGTAAATGAAATCTAGAAAAAAACACACACAAAGAAATTAAACAGCAAAAATGTAAAACGGCAGCAGCTAACGGGAGAAAACAGTCGCATCTGCTTCCTCTTCAGACGTTCACAATAAACTTTATCTGTTTACTGTTACCATCACACACACAAATCCCTGCTGGGCTTCAGCAGGCAAAAAGGATGCTGGTTTCACCCTCTAATTAGGGCTTTCTCACACACACACACACACCAGGCTGCTTTAGTTACAGCAGGCCGGCTGGAGGCATCTGATAGTCGAACCTCCAGGGACGCAGACGAGCGGCTACCTGAAATCAGAGCTCCTAAAAGAAGCGCTGAGGTCGACTCTCTCTGGAGAGGGAGAGCTTCTGAGGCGAGCTCGTGCTCAGGGCTCGTGTGTAAATTTCAGACCTGTTCTAAAAACGATAAGAAGTCTTGGAAACTCCGTTTTAGTCTGCACGATATTTCAAATGTAACATTATACATTTACAGAGTATCTGTATGAAAAATCACAGAGAATAACAAATAATAAAGGAAACAGTCAGTCTGTAGAACTGTTTCTCTGAACTAAGGCCATTCATGTAACTTAGTAATTATTCATAACTTTTACACAGAAACGAACTTCAAAGCTGCTGAAAATCCCTTATAGACATTATTAAAGGAGCATTATGTAAGTTAGACAGCCAAAACATGTATAGAAATAATAAATGTCTTCTTCATACATTCTCCTGCAATGCCCTGGTCCTGTAGAATGAGCCCTGGCATTTTTACTGTGATTGCCTGTTTTTCTGTAAAATCACAGAAGAAGAGATGCTCGTGTCGAGCAGGCTGCTTCATGCGCGTTCACGCTCAGGCATCGCCCGTAGCATTTGCTATCAGTAGATTTAGTCTTTGTCGCTGTTCCTAACGCCTAGTGACAAAGCTAGCTACATTTCTGAGGACCCTTAGCTACTTTCTGTAGAACTTTCTTCTAGATATTTCCTGCAAATTAGCAACAAAATAGCCATTTTCACTCCAAACCGTTCTTTGAACGTTGTGTCAGCTGTCATCAAGGATATAAATATTACAGATACTAAAGACATCACTGGCGCTTTAGCTCACCTAGTAAAGCGTCGGACTCTCATGCAGAAGACCTGGGTTCAATTCTGGATGTGAACATTTTTTATTTAGAGTTTCTTTTTTACATTAATGGTATATGTTTTTACAGTAAGATGCCCAAATTTTTATTTGAGACTCGCCGAACGGCATTGAATTCACAGATAAAAAAGATGTGGGTTCAACTTTCACTTTGGAACAATTTTTCAAGCAAGGGAAGGGAATGATCTGAGCATGCAGGAGGACTGACCCATCATAAACCTTTGTCAGCTGTGCTGAAGAGAAAGGTACAGAACCAAATTATTTAATTAATTAGCTACGTGTTCTCCTGTCCTCTGTCCTCCGGGCCACACACACACACACACACATGCACGACTGTCTCAGCCGTTATTTTCGTTAAGGAGTGTGCACGTACAGCATGCGCGCCTCATGCACGAGCCTACTATTGAAGCTGCCGTTACGCTTTTGGCCTGAGGGGGCAATCGCGAGCATAAAAATTTAAAATTCCGTAAAGTCCCTTTAAGAAGTCAGATCTGAAACATTAAACGTGCAAAAAAACGAAGTAATCCTGAATTAGCTGAGGAGGGTAAACCAGTCCTGTTCTCTAAACAGCTTTAGAAAGTCCTCAATGTGGCAGCAGCTGCTAAACTAAATTTTCCTGTCCTTGTGTGTCCATCTCAGGACAAGAAGAAGTACCTGGACCTCATCCACAGCTACATGGAGGTGCACGGCACCGTGCACGGCACCAGCACCGTCCACCTGCCCAGTTACATCAAGAACCACGGCATCCTGAGCGGCCGAGACCTGCAGTTCCTGCTGCGGGAGACCAAGGTGAGGCGGGAATTAGGCGGGTGAGCTCTTCAGAGGACGAGCTGGCGGTCCTCTACAGGAGAGACGTGTGCAGGGAGGTTTTGATTACCGTTGGACTCGTACAGAAAGACGTCCCCACGGCGAGGACAGGAGGGCTTGTATCGAAGCTTAAAGAGCTTTACTCTTGAGCAGATCTCCGGCTTTGCTTCGGCGGGAAAAGAGCTTCGGTTCTGAGCCCAGCTCCTACGAGTGAGACGGTGATGAGTCTGAGGCGCTCCGGGACCAGAGGTGATCTGACCCCGGTGAGGTGAAGATGACGTAAACATTAGGATGGCGTTCATCTAAACAACACTTTCGCCGCTACCTGAAAACCCTCAGCTGGAGATAAAAGGACTCGTGGGGTTTAACAAGTCGAGAAAAGAAAAACAAAACACTCCTCCTTTTAATGTTTTGTCTTTTTCCACCAAATGTTCCTGAGATGATCGCTGATGTTCCGTGGAGCGCCGGGTGAAATGTCGGTAATTGTCTGTGATTCGCTCCACGACTCCTCAAACTCTGGTCTACAGAACGAACACACAGCACATACGTTAGTCGTCGCCATGACAACAGCCTGGCGGTTAAGTGTAATTTACATCTGAGCCGACGATAATAAGGCTGAATTATCTCCCATTTCTGCAGAACGGTTTTATCGTCTTATTTCTTCTTCTGTGGTTTTCCACCTACACACCAGCGTGGTTGAGTCGGGTCAGCGCTCCCGGTTCTGTAGACGATAACTGACAAGCTTCCTCTGAGGCGATAGGCGGCTCTAACGAGGTTCGCAGATAGCTGCGCCTCTTCTAAAGAATAAGAGTTTTATTAGACTGAGCTTTGAGTTGCTCTCTCTTTAAAGTGACAGTGTGTAGTTTCCCTGGCGATGGGGGGCAGTACGTACCTAAACCACTGCAAGCAAGCATTATTTTTGTGTTCCAGTAAGACCTTACCAACGGATGGCCATTAGGGTCAAAAATCCCTGGGAGTGAAGAGGTAAATATGTAAAACAACATTTATTAATGATGAAAGTTTTGCAAGCATTTGTTACAAATCAGTAAATGCATTCTGTCCTCACGAGCTTCCGGAGAAAGAAACATGGCATCCAATACGGCGGCGTCCAGAGACTTAGACCCGCTCCCGTGTATTTTAGACCCGATTTTTATGGTTTAAAGTTATAAAACTGCCAATATTTTTCAGCAACTGGGCATCTTTTAGTTTATTTACAATATTTCAATGGATATTTCCAGAGATTAGTTGTAAAAGCTACACAATGTCACTTTAAGGTAAGAAAATGACTATTATGATGACTGGATTGGGTTCATCACCATGAGATTATTCTCATATACGCTCTCAGTTTCTGCACAGCTCTGAACAGCAATGTGGGTCGATACCAATTTATTCCAATGAGCCGTTAGTACCACATCACAGTTTTCACAATGATCTAATTAATTTGAACGTTAAAACTCTAAAACTTTCACATGGAACAGCCGTTGTTGCTAGCGTAAATTAGGGATTGAGTTGAAGGGGCAGGAAAGCCGACAGATTTGTGAGTTTACGAACGGCCGATCTCTGATTAGGTCTGATTGATGTTCGATCACAAACAAATACGCGTTTTCAGAAAAATGACAGCTGATGAAAGATGAAAAACCATCAAAATCGGCCGTTCTACGTAAAAAAAAAAACCAGGTGATCGGAAATTTCTGATCGATGTCTTTTAGAATCGATCAGCTGTCGCTGATATGTTGTAGCCGTTGGAGACCCCATGTCTCCCTCGCCCTTTTCTTCACGATGTGCATGCACACAGCGGCAAAAGTGTAGAACAAACATGTCTGCCAAACTTTTACTCCGTCTCTGAAGTAACCCCGCGGGGGAAGCTCGGTAAAAGGCGGCTTTAACAGGACAAACTCTGATTAAAGTCATCGTGATCGATGAGCAGCCTTTCTCGACACACAAACAACACATTTTGATTATTGTTCCAAATTTAGGGAAGAAGTGATAAAAAAATTCTGTTTGGACTTCAGCCTGAAAGGGAGACCTGCTGGTGTTAGTCTCAGACGGATGTTGGTGCCACTTCGAGTCATTTTAAAGGAGACATTTCAGCAACGTCCATGAAATAGTCGGTGCCAGTTGTTTTTAGCGAGAGGAGCTTTCGGATGGTTTTACCGTACCATACCATACCATATTTATTTATAAAGCACCATTTCAAAATAGCATGGCAGCTAACCAAAGTGCTGTACATAAAAAGCCAAATGCTTGACCAAGAAACACAATAAGAACAGGCAAAATACATAAGAACAAAGCATAAATAATTGGAGATAAAAATTCCTACTAAAAACAATAAAATAGGAGAACAGTTAACAGCACTATAAAATAAAATAATGCGACAAATGATAAAAACATTTGAAATGGCACAAATAAAACGAAATAAAATACCAGACGGTGCGAGGTGCCAAAAGTGAGCAACTAAATCATACAAATGGAATTAAAAACTCTAATTTGGTGCTAGATTGTCATGAAGAGTGTCACGGAGGGAAGGCAATGCTAAAGAAGTTCGTTTTCAGGGCCGACTTGAAACTGCTAACAGAGGGAGCCAGACGCACACGGAGGGGCAGATAATTCCAGAGTTTTGGGGCTGCATAAGAGAAGGCACGGCCCCCCGTGATTTGTACCGAACCTGCGGAACAACAAGCAACAGATGATCTGCTGACCGAAGGGCACGGGTGGGAACATACGGGGTCAGCAGGTCCGTCAGATAGGATGGGGATGGGCAGTACAAAGCCTTGTAAACATATAACAAGACCTTGAAGTTAATCCTAAATTTGACTGGGAGCCAGTGTAAATCTGCGAGGATGGGTGTGATGTGCATGCGTCTGTCGGTGTTGGTTAAAAATCTGGCCGTGGCATTTTGAACCTTCTGCAGTCTGTTTAAGGCTGAAGCATTAATCCCAATCAGGACAGAATTTGCGTAATCCAGACGTCAAGTAATGAAAGCATGAATGACTGACTCAAGATCCGGGCGTTTGAGGATTGACTTAAGACGAGTGATGCGGCGGAGTTGGAAAAAGCAGGACTTGACAGTAGCGTTGACTTGTGAAGACAATGAAAGGTCAGAGTCCAGTTTCACACCTAGGCTAGTGGCACCTGATTTGAGATTGAGTGGGAGAGTTGAGACATCTAAAGCACCATTCATGCTAGTGGGGCTAAAAAGTATGGCATCTGATTTGCTGTCATTTAACCGTAGGCAGTTTTGAGAAAGCCAGGATCTGACCTGGGAGAGGCATTCTGACATTATAGAAAATGAGTGCTGTTGGTTGATTTGAAGGTAGATCTGGCAGTCATCTGCATAAAAGTGGTAGTTAACCCCGAGACTTGCTAAAATCTTACCAAGTGGTAGAATGTAAATTGAAAAGAGGAGAGGACCCAGGATGGAGCCCTGTGGTACTCCCCATGGAAGTGGGACATTGGGAGAAGAGCAGTCTCCAACATGAACACTAAAACACCGACCATTAAGGTACGACTTAAACCATTCGAGGGCAGTACCGGTCACACCCACCCAAAATTCGAGTCTGTGAAGTAGGATGGTGAGGTCTACAGTGTCGAATGCTGCAGTCAGGTCGAGTAAGAGCCAGAGTCAGTCAGAATCAAGATGTCATTGAGTACCCTAATGTGTGCAGATTCTGTGCTGTAATTACGTCTAAAGCCTGGCTGGAATGGGTCAAGAAGCCCATTGTCATCTAGGTGAGAAGTAAGCTGTGTGAGAGCCAGTTTCTCAACTACCTTTGAGATGAATGGAAGTTTTGAGATTGGGCGATAATTGGCACAGTCAGACTGGTCAAGGCCTGGTTTCTTCAATAGCGGCTGAACAACTGCATTTTTAAAAGCAGCTGGAAACACACCAGAGGAGAAGCTGGAATTGACAATATCCAAAACAGCAGGGGCCACCGCTGGAAGGACATCGCGCAGCAGTCTCGGAGGAAGGCTGTCCTCTGGAGAGCCTGAGGGCTTCATAGCCAAGATTAGATCAACCAGGGAAGAGAGTGTCACATGAGCAAAGCAAGAGAATGAGGGTGGACAGTGAGGTTCCACACAGGTAACCCAGCCTGAGTAAGAGAAACCGGTTCTAATTTCCTGGATTTTATGCTGGAAAAAGTTTTGAAACTCATTGCAAAGAGCCCCTGTAGAGGGAGAAGAGTTGGGAGATTCTCTAAGGGATAGTAGAGGTGAGGACACTGTACAGTTTCTTCTGGTCGTTTTTATGCCTAGTGACCATATTTGCAAAATATCTGTTTCTAGCTGTGCGGACAGCTTTCTGATAGCGGGTCAAAGAATCCTTGAATAACTGGTAGGAGATTTGCAGCTTGTCCTTCCGCCACCGGCGTTCACAGACCCTACATTGGTGTCTTAGGGCACGAGTCTCCTCATTGAGCCAAGGGTCTGCTACAGTTTTTTTATGCCTGGATTTTAGAGGAGCGACTGCATTTAAAACAGTTGAGCAGGTAGAGTCGAAAGAGGTCAGCAGCTCCTCAACTCCCACACAGGTGGAATCAGGTTGGGAAGTGGCTAGTCGCAGCTAGGCTAGATGCTAATAGATTTGTTGAGGTGTCTGGCGCTCGGCTCGGCTCTCGGGAATGCTTCTTGAAGAGAAGCAATCAATAGAAGCTTTGATGTGGAACATTCCAGGATGCAGGAGGAGGATCTCTCCGCCTCGATGCGGACTCGTCAGCTGGAGCGTTCTAATGTGAGCTAATAAGAAGAATCTGGGTCAGAGCTATGGTCCCCGCTGACTCCTGTTTTCCTTTTCTTTTTACTCCGTATCACTGAGATTAGAGATGCTGGCTGCTCTCCATCACCTCCTCCCCTCCTCTACACACTCATCTCCTCCGCAGAGGAGCAGAGGGGTGAATATGTGTGCTTTGCTGCCACCTGGTGGTAGAAGTTACCATTGACATGGAGCATAAACGGGACTGATGTCCATCATGTGAACACTTAGATACCTGACTGTCGAGTTAATCCTTACATACATCCTCAGTTTGAACCTACTGTAGGTTTTCTCCACACAGACTCAGTTTTATACATACAGCCCATAATATTTGCATGAACCCCCTTCTGATATCTGGGTCAGCGTTCTACAGGAAGTTGCGCCTTGACCAAACACCATCGGGTGCATTTTTAGACATATGGCTCCTCATCTTGGCTGAAAGGGGAGGTTTCATTGAGGTTTTGAGTTTGAGGTTGGTGTCAGAAACCAGTTCTGATGTGGCTTAGGGTTAGAAGCCAAACGAACACGTAGGAGGTCCAGGTTTCACCCGTCTAGCTGATGATTTCATAGGACTTTGGAGGTAGTCCTCCTCCATTGTTTCACCAGACCCACATCATGATGCTGCCACTACCGTGCTTTACCGTTGAGTTTTAAAGCTTCATCTTTCTTGTGACTGAGCTTAAATATCTAAAACTATTTCTGCAGAAGATGTGAGAAAATCCACAATAAAGTCAAACTAGTTCTTCAAATTGAGCATTTATGAGAAACGCCGGAGCTGACGAGGACTCTGAGACCACTAAAGGTACAGAGCGTCTCCGTCTGCAGAACACCTCCCTCTTTGACGGACTCCTGATCTGTAGGAGGAATCGCTGGGATTGATTCTTCTTGCCCTCCCCTTGTTTCTCAGATAAAATGTGCTGCCTCGACCATATTTTCTGCTGATCCTGCTGGAGTTTTGTTTCAACACCGCGACCGCTGACCTTTCCCGCTCCTCTGTCCCATCCCAGCTCAGCGCTGGAGCTCGTCCTGTCAGAATAAATCACTTCAGTTTTAATGAATCAAAATAAGTTTCTGCTGATTTGGATTCACCTGCTTTTGCAAAAGCAGCCAACAGTGAAAACGCTGGGCCAGCCGGGCATCAAGACTCAGAATTTTCTTTAAAAGGTGAAAAGAAGACAAAGCTCTGATTAGTTTAGTTGCAAGAAAATGTCAAATATTTATTTCACTGGTTTCATTTTGTTCATAAATATCTTTATTATGTGGATAATATTTAAGTCCTTTTGGAGACTCCCTGGTCCCGTCTGATCCGCTCCCTGATGATTGTCGTCTCTGCAGTTGTTCGTGGGTCTGTCCTTCCCCTACGAGGGCCCTGCTCCCCTAGAGGCCATCGCCAACGGCTGCGCCTTCCTCAACCCTAAATTCACCCCTCCGAAGAGCAGCAAGAACACGGACTTCTTCAAAGGCAAGCCCACTCTCAGAGAGGTGAGTCGTGAATCTGTCTCGCACCCGGACCGGGTCGTTTTGCTGCTTTGTGACTTGATAGAGCCGTTCTGTCTGCAGTTGACCTCCCAGCATCCCTACGCCGAGGTGTACATCGGCCAGCCGCACGTGTGGACGGTGGATATCGAAAACTCTGCTGAGGTGGAGCGAGCCATCCGCTCCATCCTCAGCCAGAAGGTAACTTACAACTTCGTCTCCACGGTGATATGCTGACTCAGTCTGAGTCATGGATATGCACCGCCTGGACTCGGGGTTGGGTGTACTGTTGTGTTCTGTTGAGCGAACCGTGACTATAGCGCTGTTTGCTGGACAAGCCTGTGGAGCCTCATATCTTTACTCCAGCAAACAAAGTCACGCTGAGAGCCTCTGCAACAATCGAGGCCGTGGTTGTTTGTCATCTTTATTTCCAGGTCTCTCCTGTAGACTAGAGCCCTTCTGCAGGCTCTCGTCTGCAGGAGAAAGCTGGAAACGTAGCTAACAGCGAGCTAACGTTTCACCATGACCTCTAAGCTAGCTAGCCTTAACGTGGCATGTCTCTGTGGTCAGATTGAGCCCTACCTGCCCTACGAGTTCACCTGTGAGGGGATGCTGCAGAGGGTCAACGCCTTCATCGAGAACCAGGTACTGACCTTCCACCCCAGCCTTAGCCAACTTTCATGTGCGGATTGATCTAAGCGGTGCTTTTGCGTCGTCAGGATTTCTGTCACGGACAGGTGATGTGGCCCCCCCTTAGCGCCCTGCAGGTCAAGCAGGCCGAGCCGGGTCAGTCTTGTAAGCAGGTGTGTCAGGAGGCACAGCTCATCTGTGAGCCGTCCTTCTTCCAGCACCTGAACAAGGACACGGATCTGGCCAGGTGAGACACACTCACACACACACACACACACACACACACACACACACACAGGCTCTTACGCCCACCAGAGGTAGTATTCTTTTTCTACTTCTACTTTTGAAGCATAAAGCTGAATCTGTGTGTGTGTGTGTGTGTGTGTGTGTGTGTGTGTGTGTGTGTGCGTGCGCGCCAGGTTTGGTGTGAACTGTCAGACGGTGGAGTCCAGCGCCGACACAGTGGTCCCGGCGTACAGCGAGACCCGCCACCACTGCATCTTCCAGTCGGACCTGCTGCTGTTCAGCTGCGCGGGGGCGCACCAGTCGCTGCGGCGCATCTGCCCCTGCCGCGACTACATGAAGGGCCAGGTGGCGCTCTGTAAAAACTGCCTATAGCAGCCAGAGGCGAGTGGGCGGAGCTTAAAGGTGGGGGGTGGACAGAGCACCAAGCTGGGTGAAGGAGTGTGTGAGACGCACAGCAGACAGAAAAAGAAACATTTACAGAACTGTGTTTGTTCTTCATATTTATTCCCCCCCAAGCAGCCAACATGAGTCCCGTCATGCCTCAGATTCACCAGCAGGGGGCGCCGTGAGTCCAGGAGGACTTTACTTGAATCCGAAAACCACAGCAGCTGAGCTCCTTTCAGTGACTGTCTCCCCCCCCCCCCAAACACTGCTATTCTTTAGGTAGTTTGGCACTGGACTCACTCACTCACACACACACACACACACACACACACAGAAGAGCCAGGTCTACACTGTAACCATCTTCTGCACAGAGAGACGAGTGTCGTCTGCAAACATGCATATCTAGAGTCCCCCCTCCCCCGGGTTTCAGACACTTCCTGGATGACGGCGTGTTGTTCTGTTCTGTGAAAGGCCAGTAGAGATTTGTGACAGGATGAGGGGGCGGGGTTAAAGGTCGTTCAGTGTCTAGGATGTTGTGATGTATCATAGAGAAAACCCTTCATCACGCCAACAAAACATTTTTTATTTGCCTGCAAACAAACAAACAAAATAAGAGAATTTGTTGTTTTGGGGTAAAAATGCACTAAGTGGATAAGCAGAGATATTAGTGACACTGTATATTGTTTATATGACTTTTTCTTTTGTATTTATTTTGTATACAAATCTTTATCGCTGTGTTTTTGCTGGAAATCTTTTTTTATTTAAAGCAGGGGTGTATTTTTCCTTTTTGTTCCACATTCTTATTTATGGAGGGTAATTTAAGATCAAAGATATTATTTTAAAGTGTCTAATTAAGACAAGGAAGTTTGTCTGCAGCTTTTCGGCTTTTAGAAGGGACGAGACCAAAAATGTAATCTTTCATACTCGTTTCGAGTTTAATATTTTGGACTAAAACCCCTAAATTTTAATTAATTTCTATTAAAAATGACTTTTAAAACAACACTTCATTTCCTCTTGTTGTCTCTCTAAAGCTGACAGCTGCAGATAAATGTCTGGTTTTGTCGTAACGGAGCGTTAGCTTAATACTTTATGTGCTTTATGATTTTTTTTATTTGCACAACTCAGATCATTCAGCTAGTCTGTCTGTTTTTGTTTCTTAACCAGGTCAGTGATCTGCTGCCAAGTTAGTGTTTTACAGAACATAATGTGCCTTTTTGTGCTTTTCAGTTTGCTTTGTGCAACCCAGACTCCGAATCATGTCTGGCTGGATTTTATATCATCTCTAGATCCTTTTTACTCATTTGTTTCACTTAAATGTACGGAAGAGGATAAGGGACAGTGACAAGAAAAATAATTCTGACTTAAGTTTTAGATTTCTGAATGGAATTCTGGCTTTTTGAAGAAAAACATCAGAATTCTGAGATTAAAGTAAAAAAAAATTTGATTGGAGTCACAACTCTGAGATTAAAGTAAAAAATCTGAGATTAGAGTCAGAATTCTAAGATTAGAATTCAAATTCTGAGATTGGAGTCATAATTCTAAGATTAGAGCCCAAATTCTGAGATTAGAGTCATAATTCTGAGATTAAAGTCAAATTTCTGAGATTAAAGTCAGAATTCTCAGGGGGGAAAACAACGGAAGAGGGTCAAAATTCTGTGATAAATGTCAAAATTCTAAGATTAGAGTCCAAATTCTGAGATTAGAGTCAGAATTCTAAGACTAGTCATTTTTTTAGATTGGAGTCATAACTCTGAGATTAAAGTAAAAAATCTTAGAGTAGAGTCAGAATTCTAGTCCAAATTCTGAGATTAGAGTCAGAATTCTAAGATTAGAGTCCAAATTCTGAGATTAGAGTCATAATTCTAAGATTAGAGTCAATTTTTTTTTCCAGACTGGAGTCATAACTCTGAGATTAAAGTCAAATTTCTGAGATTAAAGTCAGAATTCTCAGGGGGGGGAAAACAACGGAAGAGAGTCAAAATTCTGTGACAAATGTCAAAATTCTAAGATTAGAGACAGATTTCTGAGAATAAAGTCAGATTTCTCAGAATTAAGTCAAAATTCTGAGATTAAAGTGAGAGTTCTCAGGGGGAAAAACAACGGAAGAGGGTCAAAATTCTGTGATAAATGTCAAAATTCTAAGATTAGAGTCCAAATTCTGAGATTAGAGTCAGAATTCTAAGACTAGTCATTTTTTTAGATTGGAGTCATAACTCTGAGATTAAAGTAAAAAATCTTAGAGTAGAGTCAGAATTCTAAGATTAGAGTCCAAATTCTGAGATTAGAGTCAGAATTCTAAGATTAGAGTCCAAATTCTGAGATTAGAGTCATAATTCTAAGATTAGAGTCAATTTTTTTTTCCAGACTGGAGTCATAACTCTGAGATTAAAGTCAAATTTCTGAGATTAAAGTCAGAATTCTCAGGGGGGGGAAACAACGGAAGAGAGTCAAAATTCTGTGACAAATGTCAAAATTCTAAGATTAGAGACAGATTTCTGAGAATAAAGTCAGATTTCTCAGAATTAAGTCAAAATTCTGAGATTAAAGTGAGAGTTCTCAGAACAAAGTCATGAGCCTGAGAAAAAGTTAGAATTTTTAGACAAAAGGTAAAAATTCTGAGACTAATGCCAAATAAGAATTGTTTTAATTAATTTAAGTTTTCTAAGAATACAGTCAGAATTCTGAGATTAATGTCAGAATTTTTTTCAGTGGCCGTAATCCTCTTCCATATAACTTGGAGTAAAATCAAAGATTCAGTGGTAAATTTAGCAGCTCGTGTGGAACACAGGGTCTGCATGTGAAGCAGAAATTGAATTAACAGTAATAGGAGTAATCAGATTACTGCATCGTGTGACCCAAGTGGGTTTTTGCTTTTTACCCAGAATTACCAGATGCAGCAAAAGCCTTATTTGCTTTGCGTTGGTCCTCAGTTTCCTTCAGCAAAAGTCGGCCACCACCAATCATCGGACCTCGTCTCTGTTGAATGTTTTCATTAAATTAAACATGTTTGTTTCTAAAAGTCCAAAATCTGGTGACACTCGGCTGGAAGGAACAACGCAGCAGCGACGTTGAGCTTGTTCTCACAGTTGGTGATGAGGGATACAACTTTATTTTTAAATGAATCTTTTTTCTGTGACAAACGGCTCAGACTGGTTTTTTCCTACATCACAGCAGCAAACACAGAAATGTACAGTCAGCACAAACCAAACACACTTTATATGTGTGTTTACTTACAGGAAGTCCATCTTGTTTGTTGAGAGCAGAGATGAACTCATTCACATGGTTCTAGATTTGGTTATAATAACAGCAGAGAAGTCCTGATCAACCTGCACCTGATGACGACACCCACTGATCAGAAGCTTCAGGATATGGAAACACGCCGTTGGTTGAGCAGAATAAGCAAACAGACCTGAACTAAAAGCGTAACGTAACTTAATCAGCTGTTTAGATCTTTTGTAACCGTTTATGATCATTGATTTTATCCATGTCTAATAAGTCATTTTCCTGTTTCGAAGTTGTCAAACTGTCCTGCAAATCAATATTTTTACAATATCAAGTAAATGATTGACATCAAATTTAATTACAGTTTCAGCTACAGCTACAGCGTCCCATCCCAAACATGACATTAAAAAACGGACCTGTCCTTCAGATCTCGCAAACAGCAGCTAATCACTTGTGTGTTGACTGCATGGTGGCGCAGTGGTTAGCACTGTTGCCTCGCAGCACGAAGGTCGCAGGTTCGAAACTCGGCTGCAGCCTTTCTGTGTGGAGTTGCGTGTTCTCCCCATGCATGCGTGGGTTTCCTCCGGGTACTCCGGTTTCCCCCACAGACCACAACATGCCCTATAGGTTATACATTGTGAGTCGCTTTGATAAAAGCGTCTGCCAAATAAATAAACATAAACTTTGCTGTGAGGGTAAGGGTGTGTTTGTGTAAGAAACCCGTACCGTTGAGGGTCAGGTGTGTTGGGGCAGAGAAACCCCTAAAACGAGAGCTCAGTCCTGGTCCTGGAGGGCCGCTAGACGGCACGTTTTGGTTGTTTCCCTGCTCCAACACACCTGATTTCAATCAGCAGGTGACAAACAGACTTCTGCAGAGCCCAATGAGCCTGCTGGAGCAGAAACACAACTAAAACATGCTGAATACCGGACACCACTGATTTGTACCAAAGGAAAAGGTGAGTCTCCGTCGGGCTACTCTGATTTAACCCCCCCACCACCACCAGTCCGTGGCACCGGTGCCGGCCCACTGCAGCTGGGATCAACCTGAAGCCGGAGAGCTAAAAAAAACGCCTTTTTCACTAAAACATTAAAGAGTAAAAACATCCATTCTGACTTAACGGTTACAAAGGAAACCGACACAGTGGGAACTTTTCTTTGATAGTTTGACATTAAAGTCTCTTTTCACTCTCCCACACTCAAATATTTCTAACATAAATATTCATAGATACGTGCCTATTAAACGTAGTACTCCTCTTGGCCAGTAGATGGCTGACAGGTACAGTCCAGTCCCATAAAATCGGTTTCCATTTTCAGAAAAGAAAACTTAAGATTATGAGAATTCTGAAAAACTACTGAATTTTGGGGGAAAACGAGCTAAAATGGGTTTCCGCTCGTTAGTTTTCTAGTCAGGTCGTAAAACATTCGGGTGGAACTAAAGGCCAGGTAGCTGAAGGGGTGTCCGTTTAAATATTGTGCCTCTTCACCGTGTGCTCATGGACCTGCTCTCTTAGCCAAATGGGCCTTGGCTTCATAAATCTGTAATAAAAGTTAGAGAGCAGCGATATTCTGGCGCTACTTCAGCTACATTTTACAGCACGGCAGAGCGACGTCCTCCTGGATCAGCTGGAGCCCTACGTCACTTACACAACACAAAGCTGCAACTCTGAAGGTCTCCAAAGGCAGCGGTCCACGCTCGTCCTCGTCTACTGGGTTAATAGGATGGAGAAGCAAGCGGTCCGCTCACCGAGACACATGGACGTATATACACAAAACGGGAAACACGTTGGGAGGTCCCGCCGGTCGGATCCTCGGTTCAGTCTTCACCGACACCTTAAGGACCCAACGTGATTGTCTGTGAGGAGACGTGTCTCTACAGGACCTGCCCTGTCAGTCACTCCTCATCCTCTGTGATCCATCACTCAAAGCGCTCGTAGTTCCTGGTTTGCCGGACCCGAGGGACCATGTCCAGCAGCAGCCTGGAGCAGACGGAGACACAAGGTGTTTGTTTCTGGGTGGGTGCTGATGTACTAAGTGTCTGACCAGGCTACGGCTCAGTGGACCAGGAGGGTCTTTAGTTTCCTTGATTCTTCAGATCTAATCCTAGGTTGGGGGTTCCAGACTTACGAGTCGTGGAGCGATCGCTAACACACGAGTCTTTGACCCAGCCTTCCATTATGTGACATGTTTGGGTCGTTATAACTATCGATGAAACAACTAAAGCCTGCTTTATACGGCAAGATAATCATGTCGATCGTTGTCCTGATTCTCTCCTTACAACGAGGTTAAGCATGCACAGATTACTGTAATGGCTCTGAAGACAATCTCATTAGGTTATCCTGCCGTGTGTGGTGTGTTAGTTCTCTGGTCTGCTTGGAAGGACATCGGGACCACTCCAAACATAACATTTTCACGTTTTGAAAAAAAAAAGTCCTGGCTTGTGACCCGGGCCTTGTAAGTCAGGAACTCCCAACCCATGATTAACTAGTGGAGCTGTCATGCCTCTGGTTGCCCTGGATAACCTAAAACCTTAACTAAACTAAAAACAAAAAAAATGTTGCAAATTTGTCCATTCTCTGCCTCCATACATTTTACATTTTTTGTTTTTAATGTAGCATCAGTTTTACAATTAGAGTTATGATAAAAATAAAGAATATTTTTTATTTATTAAACATTTATTTGCTTGGAGCTCTTATTGTGAAAGGTTTTACAAGGAAGTAATGTCTCAGTTTGAGTAATATTGACAATTTCAGGATAACAGACAGCAGTTGGACTCGTTAAAACAGTAAATTCATTTTAAAGTAAAATACTGACTTGTTTTAAGGTGGTAACCATTAAAACCAGTAGCCGTTCCATCCCTGTTTATCCGTTTATTATCTTTTAACCACTTCTGTCACTTACTTGACTCCGTAGGCTAGGATGATGAGACCCATGAAGACACCTACTGTCCCGTCCAGGTACCACACTTTGGGCTCGTGTTTGAACACTTCAGCACTGATCAGAATGGAGAACCCCATGATCGCCCCGACCAGCGAGTTGAATCCTGGAGAAGGAAAAACAAAACAAAGATGGCCGTGTTTCGTTTGAAGCATCTCCTGCTGAGCTGGTTTGCATCTGTACTGTTTCAACGACTCGTTCACCCACCATCGGTGATCAGAGCTCGGCTGGTGAGCACTTTGCCGAGCATGAATTTGATCACAGCCAAGATGGCGCACACCAAGCCGCTGACAATGGACACGCTGAACAGGAAGTCGTCCTGAAAGAGACACAGAAATGATCCGTTTCATGTTTCAAGCATTTTTTTTCCACTTTTTGTTTCAAAGGGAACCAGCAGCAGGTGAATAATCCCCAATTTCTGTCGAAACCTTTAAAGAAGCTCCAAAAACCTCGATACAACTCATTCCATGAGTTTTGACTGTCAGGATTCAGACGGCACATCGTTTGATTCACCTTAACGCCACTTTTATGTAGCTTCCATCTTGTTAAATAGTTTTCACTCTAGTTAACTTTAAAGTTATCAAACTTTAAGGAATAGATCAAATTTATGGCTTGTTTTGCTGTTGAAACTGTTGCATCAGTGCTTCCTTGTGTCCTTTTTATGTAATTTTATAAATTAATCTTGTTACCGTGACCGATCCTCGCAGCTTTCAGCCCCGGTCTGTGCGGG
>NC_091754.1:55831025-55873525 GCF_043380555.1 Nothobranchius furzeri
CTCACATTCCTGACAAACCAAAATAAGGGAAAATCATCTAAAACAGGCTTAAAGTGTTTGGAAAGACAAAACTGCTCACAGTCGAGTGTCCTGAAGTGTTCAGGGTCAGAATAAGACTTACCCCGACTTCACACTGGAGGCATCAGCGGCGCAGAACGGCGGCGGAACGGTTTACTTGCGTTCTTTGCTCCGCGCCAGGGGTAGGGAACCCTGGTCCATCGAGGGCCGCTATCCAGCATATTTTAGTTTCAACCCTGCTTCAGCACACCTGATTTCAATCAGCAGGTGATTAACAGGCTTCCGCAGAGCCTGATGAGCTGCTGAACAGGTGAATCAACCATGGAATCAGAAGTGTTGGAGCAAAGACATGCAGGATACCGGCCCTCGAGGACCAGGGTTCCCCACTCCTGCTCTGCGCCAATCCACCCCGGGGGAGTCTCCGCTGCAGAGTGACTTTTCTACCGCTTTCCTTGCCAATCTCGCAAGATCACAAAATCAGTTGCCTCTGGAGTCCTACAGGACAACAAGACCTGATAGGACTCTTTCTTCAGCTTGACTGTATCTCTAACTGCTGGTGTCCACCAGCGGCTTCGGGGGTTGTCGCCATGACAGCCGCAGACGACCCTGTGGCCACAGCTCCAGGCCAGCAGCCTTGACAATGGAAGAACAAAACAGGGCACACTCAGACTCAGTGTCCCCCGCTTCCCTCGGAATGTTTTAGAAGTTATGTCGGAGGTGGGATTTGAAGCTCCTTCTGACAGGAGACTCTGATAGACGTTCCCAACAGACCCTCACAATACGTCAGGACCTATCCCCCCCACATGTAGGCAGAAAGAGACTACCTTCTCTTTCACCAGGGTAAACCCCAACGTACAGGCACCAAAATTGGGGGCAACTAGTGTTTTCACCCCTTCCAGGCTCCATGGGTGAAAGCCTAGCCACCATGCACTCGCCAGTGTACCCCACCTCCAAGCTTGGCTCCAGAGGGCAACCCAACCAGGGGCATAAATCCTCAGACAACTTAGCTCCTAGCTGGAGTCAGTCATTCATGCCTTCATTACCTCTCGCCTGGACTATGCAAATGCCCTCCTCGTTGGTGTTCCGGACTCTGCCCTGAATCGGCTGCAGGTTGTTCAGAACGCTGCTGCCAGGTTCTTGACGGGTACACACCGACGTAGCCACATTACCCCTGTCCTGGCACATCTTCACTGGCTCCCTGTCATTTTCAGAGTGCAGTTTAAGTTACTGACTTTTGTTTTTAAAGCACTAAATGACCTGGCACCTCCCTACCTCTCTGCCCTTCTCACTCCATATGTGCCCACCCGCACGTTGAGGTCGGCTGACCTTTTGCTGCTGTACACACCGCGGATGAGACTCAAATCGCGGGGGGATCGAGCATTTGTGCATGCTGCCCCAAAGCTATGGAACTCATTGCCCATTGGAGTTCGGCAGACTCCATCTCTGGCGGTTTTTAAATCTCGTTTAAAGACCCACTTTTACACTTTGGCTTTTAGACAGTGACTTGTTTTAGTGTTTCATTGTATCATTGTTTTAATGTGTTCTTAGTATTCATCATGGTTTATCTGCCTGTGATTGAGATTTTTATCCTTTGTTTTAGCTCCTTATAATGGTTGTGTTTTGTTTTAGCCTGTGCAGCACTTTGGGCAGCTCCCATGCTGCATTTTAAACGTGCTATATAAATAAACTATGCTATGCTATGCTATGCTATGCTATGCTAGTATCATTGGAGCATTCAAAAGGTGGTGACCACAGACCACTTCTCAGTTCCTATGCTTTCTGGCTGATGTTTGGGTCACTTTTGAATGCTGGCGCTGCTTCCACTCTAGTGGCAGGGCAGCTCATCCATGATGGCACTGTGGCAATAAGGTTTGCTGCATCTGTCAGTGTAGTGTCCAGAGTATGGGACGGGCCAGCACATCAGGAGATTGAGGAGACTGCAGGAGAGTAACAACACAGCCACTGGATCAGTACATCCGCCTTTGCTAAATGACGTTGAGCAAGCCACAAATGTGCATTTGTCTGCTCAAACGGTGAGAAACAGACTCCATAAGGGTGGTATGGGGGCTTGACGATCACAGGTGGAGGTTGTGCTTGCAGCCCTGCACTATATAAGATGTTTGGCATTTGCCAAGACACTTGGCAAGTTTGCCACTGGCGCCCTGTGCTCTTCACAGACAAAACTCTGTCATGCCTGTCATATGTGCTCAGTGTGACCCCTGCTGATAGGAACAGCTGTGGTCAACAGAACCTTTTCTACTGGAGCCGTCAGCAGCGCGAGTCGGCCGCGTCTCAGGAGCAGCATGTCGCGGCCTTTACGCGCCGGTTCTATTTTCTACGCGCGACGCCTCTGAAATGGGTCAAGTTCGACATTTTTGGGGAAGGAAAGACAGGAAATCGGACGCGGAAACGGAGCGAAGCTCCCGAGATTTTCAGAATAAAGAAACGTACTGCCTTCCGGTTGCTTTACTTTAAAAAAAAGTTACTAACTGTGCGGCCCCGTGAGAAGTTATCACCTAGCTAGCGGTCTCCTTTGTTTTTCAGGTCCGTATTGGCGATTATAAAACGGACAGAACATAAAACACAAACCTTTTGGAGCCATGTTGTAGTTTTCTCCTGCTTGTTGTTGTGTTTACTGACGAAGTCACTTGTGTGACTTCGTGCTCGGTCGGTGACAGCTGCTCCCCTGCTGCTTCGCGTCTCGTGGGAAGGGCCAAGCAGCAGTTTACGCGAGCAAGACGTGCTGCTGCAGTAACGTGCTGCTGACGGCTCCCGTGGAAAGAAGGGGTCACACTGAGCACATATGACAGACATGACAGAGTCTGGAGACACTGTGGAGATCGTTCTGCTGCCTGCAACATCCTCCAGTATAACCGGTTTGGCAGTGGGTCAGTAATGGAGTGGGGTGGCATTACTTTGGACATTGTGTCTTGCTCCATCCACCAACGCCATGTTGCATTACAGACTGTCCAGGAGTTGTTAGATGCTTTAGTCCAGGTCTGGGAGAAGATCTCCAAGAAGATCAACCACAACCTCATCAGGAGCATGCTCAGGTGTTACAGGGAGGTCATACAGGCACATGGAGACCACAGTCATTTGGACTTGATTTAAGGACATTACATCAAAGTTGGATCATCCTGTAGTGCTTTCCCACTTTAATTTTGAATGTGACTCAAAATCCAGAACTCCATGGGTTGAAAAATTAGATTTCCGTGGATGTTTGTGTGATTTTGTTGTCAGTACATTCCACCATGTAAAGAACAAATTCATAATTATTTCATTCACTCAGATCTAGGATGCCTTATTTTTGTGTTACTTTAATTCATTTGAGCAGCGTATTTTGAGTCCATTCTTCTACAACGACAGAGATTGTTCACAAGCTGAAGTTGATGCGACCCAGAACGCTGCAGGGTTCTACTACCCACTCCTCTGACTCGCTTCTAGTTCCTGAAGCAGGAATGCACTCACAAGGCATTCATTTATGCTTGAGACCACTGCAAATGTGGTGAAAAATAAACCAACAAAAACACGAGTGAACACGGTCTTTAAAAAAAGAATGGGTCAACAAATTTCTCTGGCCTGGCAACAGCTCAGGGTCCCCCGTTAGGAACTAGAGAATGCTACTGGGAAGAATATCTGGGTTTTCCTCATGAATACGGACAGTAGCCCCGTGAGAGACGGTTAGACAGAAAACCACAAATTATTCAAAGGGACTTTATGGACTTTTGAATTTTTATGCTCGCGATTGGCGCCCCAGTCCAAAAGCGTAATGGCAGCTTCAATAGTAGGCTCTTGCACGAGGTGCGCATGCTGTACGTGCACACTCCTTAACGAAAATAACAGCTGAGACCGTGTGTGTGTGTGTGGTGGTGGTGGTGGGGGGGGGGGGGGGGGGGACGACAGAGGGCAGGAGAACACGCAGCTAATTAATTAAATAATTTGGTTCTGTACCTTTCTCTTCAGCACAGCCGACAAAGGTTTATGATGGGTCAGTCCTCCTGCATGCTCAGATCATTCCCTTCCCTTGCTTGAAAAATTGTTCCAAAATGAAAGTTGAACCCACATCTTTTTTATCTGTGCCGTTCAGCGAGTCTCAAATACAAATTTGGGCATCTTACTGTACAAAAATATACCATCAATGTAAAAAATAAACTCTAAATGAACTATGTGCACACCCAGAATTGAACCCAGGTCTTCTGCATGAGAGTCCAACATCTTACAAGGTGAGCTACACTCTAGTAACATTCACAGTATCTGTCACTTTTATATCCTTGATGACAGCTGAAACAACGTCAATCCAAAGAACGGTTCGGAGCGAAAATGGCTATTTTGTTGCTAATTTGCAGGAAATATCTAGAAGAAAGTACTACAGAAAGTAGCTAAGGGTCCTCAGAAATGTAGCATGGTTCGTCACCAGGCGTTAGGAACAGTGGCGGCTGGCCAGTAGAGGGCGATAGGGCGCCGCCCTCCCAGTTTTCCCCAGTGTTTTTAATTTTTATTTAAAAAAATAAATAAATAAAATTAACAATAATCACATATTCTAAGTTAATTGTGTGTTTTGTAACAAAAACAAATCATATAAATAAATATATATATTGGTGAGAAGCTCTCTGCCGAGCGGTGGAGATGACAGAAAGGCTGTAGGCTGTGTTTCAATCGCCCAAACAGCACTGAAGCAGCCAGCCAATTGCTGACAAGAAACTCAAACAGTAGGAATGGGAATGTATCCAATCAGCGTCGACGTTGTTTCAGAAGCATGATGGGCGATAGAGCTACCGCCAAAGGCTTTCGTTGGTGTTCGGTAGAACTCGGCAGAGTCTCGACTACAGCACGTTTTTGGTCGTGACGCAGATGTAGAGACAATGAGCCTACAACCAGCATGGATACCGGATCTCAGCACCCACTGAATTCAGTTCGGTCTCTTCTCCAGTATCCGTTCGAGAGGAGAACTATGGTGGAAAAACTTAATGTCAAAGAGCTTGGACCAGATCAGCCCGACGTAAAGATAAGCCAGCAGGAGAAGGAGAGAGGTAAACTGTACACACGAGGCTTCTCCCGAAATTGGTACACCAGGAAGGCTTGGCTAGCTGGATGCAATCACGCTAATGCGTTATTTTGCTTTCCGTGTTTGTTATTCAAAACGGCTGGGACAGATAAGGCATGGATTGAGTCAGGAGTTACGGACATGAAACATTTTTCTGAGAAGGTGAAGAAACACGAGTTATACCGGGCACACATGGACAACACGGTGAAGCTAGTTATGCTAGGCAGAGCTAACATTGCCATGCAGCTAGAGACGAGGGACACAGGCTTGCAGTGAAGAAACACAATGAAGAAGTGGATCAGAACCGGCACATTTTGTCCAAGAGAGAGATGTCAACACAGTGTATGAGCACAAGGATGACCTCCTCAGATTTTTCCAGATGATCAGAGACTCGGATGACTTTGATCCAATCACTGAGACAGAGGCAGGAGGCTTTGTGAGAATGCTGGAGGAAGAAGATTTCGGCTTTCTGCTGGCATTGTGTCACAAGATCATGCCACATGTGGACATGCTGTTCAACCAGCTGCAGAAGAGGAACATTGACTCTGTCTACATCACAGGGGTCATCCAGAGCTTCACCAACAGCATGCAAAAGATCAGGTACATACTTGTTTATTTAATATTATTGTGATGAAATTCTCCAGTATGTTAGTTTCACAAACAGTAATGTGGATGTGGACCATTTATGGTCATGTTATTTTATGTGCAATTCAATGCAGTATTTTTCAACCTTGGTCCGCAAGGCAGTGTGCCAATAGTCAGACACACGTGGATTAATCCCTTTGTCCAATAATGTAAGACAGGAAATAAAAGAGCTGTGCTTAATTCAGGAAATAGTGAAGTTGTGCACAAAGCTCAGAAAGCACAAGTTTGTTTAAAAAAAAAAAGCACAGCCCCACCAAAAATATTTTTCACCAGCCGCCACTGGTTAGGAACAGCGACAAAGTGGCAATGCCTCTCTCTCTCTGCTGCTAAAGCTACGAATGGCAAATGCTCCGGGCGATGCCTGAGCGTGAACGCGCATGAAGCATCCTGCTCGACCCGAGCAGCTCTCTTTTTCTGTGATTTTACAGAAAAACAGGCAATCTCAGTAAAAATGCCAGGGCTCATTCTACAGGACCAGGGCATTGCAGGAGAATGTATGAAGAAGACATTTATTATTTCTATACATGTTTTGGCTGTCAAACTTTCATAATGTCCCTTTAAATGACCTGTTGGTACCAGACTTCCTGCCTTATCAGGGTTCAGGCTGCTACTGGTGGTTTAATGGTGTAGGGGAGATGGACCTGGCCCACTTGGGACTCCTGAGCCTGGTTTAAAACACCTGAGTATCGTTGCTGATCATGTCCATCCCTTTATGACCAAAATGACCCATCTTCTGATGGCTACTTCCAGGATATCGCTCCATGACACAAAGCTCAAATCAAACATGGAGTTCACTAGATTCCAGCAACCCCCACAGTCACCAGGTAGTTGTTCATTTTCCCATACTCTACACTGTCCACTCAGTTTCATAAAAAATGTACTCGATAATATGGTCTGGTGTTTTATGCTTTTGTGATTTCAAAATAAGAGCATTATTTTAATATCTACAATTCTATTAAACAAAGAATTAAGCAGTGAAATAATGTTTTCTATAGTTAAAAGCTGTTCTGTAGCTATAATAAAAATTTGAATTTTTTTTAGAATATTTTAATAAAAAGCTATATATAAATAAAAATAATACCTCCATGGGGCGATCAGAGGTGTGCAAAATGAATGTGTAGTTTCTGCTTTAAAAGCTATATTTAAAAAGATAAATTATCACATTTTTATTCTGCTGGGCACGACACTGTTTTTGTTTACATCTACCAGTCACTAGATTGCACCGTTGCTCTAAAAAGTCCGCTCAGCAAGGCAAGGTTGGGACGGCGTAAAATGGCAGACTTGACAAGTCGAGCAGCTGATTCTGAGCCCAGAATATGTTCTAACGGTAAATACTGTTGTAAAATAAACTTATTAATAGAAATTAGTCCTTATCTTGTACGGTTTGTCTCTGAACACGATGCTGGAATGTGTCAGCAGTAAACCAACACCCAACGGCTGGAAAATTAAGTTAGTCCTCCTGTTGCAATACCACCGTTGAAGACCAGAGTTCGCCTGTGTGTTCGCCAGTGTCGATGTTCCATTTTCAACCTTTAATGCTGTTTCAGTGCTGTTCAGTAGACGCCACTGTGGCTCCAAACTGCATTATTGTTCTTTGCACGTTTCCCCTCCATTTTATCCTAATGTGCAGCTGTTCAGTGAAGATTTTTAACAAATGATTCCATGTCAAACTTAACACATCTTAGGAAAATTCCTTCTTCACTCCTGTTGCACGTCAACATCTTGGGTTTCATACAATATTCCCTCTTTTTGGAAATATATTTACATTCATGGGACATTTACAAATTTTTCAGTCGTCTCTCAGATGTTCAGGTTGACTCGGTGGATATCTGGTTCGTTCTAATCCCGATTTTCTTCTTGCTGCTCCTTGAATTTTCTTTAGCATTCACAGATTTTCCTTATACATGAATTTGCACACTTTGAGCTGAAACTCAAAGGCACATGTAAAATGCGTTTTTAAAATGGAAAGGGGAGGGGGGGTCACCTGACTGATTAACAACCTCTACCTAGTGAGAGCCTTGGCGATAAGATAAGCGACCTCAGCCATATTGAGGACCATGCAGATGGAAGAAGCGGTGGCCAGCAAAACAGTGAAGATAGCTTTCTCTGTGGGGCGGGAGATAAAATAGTCCACCAGGTTGGGGCATGGCCATTGGTTGCACTGCACCAGCCGGGGCATCTGAAAACCATTGTACACCACATACAAGGCGTACCTGGGGAGACAAAAACCCACCATGTGCATACACCTAAACCAGTATTAGGAAAAAGTGAGGGGTAATCTGAATCCCAGGTCTTACATGAATCCACCTTCAAACAGAAGCCTGACCACCAGGCTGCAGATGTATGTCCACCAGAGGGCGCCAGTGACAAGCAGCTTCCTCTCCTTCAGTGTCTCTAATTCTTCCTCTTGTCCCTTGTTGCCAAGGAAACCAGCTCGACCTGAACTCTGTCACACCGGATTGCATGAAACAACAAAATAAAATGATTTTATTTCACAGCTAAATGAAAATACACAACACACTGAGATAAAGAATACAAGACAGAATAGTAAAAGCCAGGAATGTTCTGAATAAAGATCCCAATGTGACCAACGGCTCACTTACACAATAAGCTCTCACTGTTGTGGCTTCCTGAACCACGTTTTTAAAATTGGGGGCTCGTCCGGGATTGTTCGACAAGTTGGGTTTTTTTGTCTTTAAATAGTATGTTTAACAATAAGGGCCTTGTTCAGTTGGCTAATCTAGTCAGGGTCATTTTTGTAGGATGTTGTGTGCCTCTTGAAGGAGACGGCTTTTGTGGCCTCCAAGGTTCATCAAAGAGCAGATGTTGGTTAGATTTTCAGAAGCAGAGCTGCATTGGTCTTTGGTTATTCTGTGCGGGGTTATGATTTACTGTCCACATTTGAACTTTCTACTCACAACTTTCTTCCATGAATTCCAATTGGAACCAACTTCTATGAGACTGAAGATGACACAGTGCCAACGTTTTGCTGATTAAAACAGTGCGAAGACATTAGGTAGAAAAGTTTAACCTGCTGCCAGTGGCTTATTATGGGTCACTGTGGTAACCACAACCACAAAAATCCTATTGTTGTGAGTCTGTTTTTTTTATTTTTTATCATTTTTATTTGAAGAAAAAGTGGCAATGATCAAAGGGCAAATTTTGATGTATGTTTTGTACGATTTTTACAGGTGAGGTTGTATTTACCTCAACATCTAGTGGCAATCATCTTATTATTTAATGAGGTCACCAATGCATTCAATTTGGCAAAATCCTTAGTTTCAGGGTTTGTTTAAGAAAACAGCAAACACACCTGAATAAGCCGTCTCTTGTCGCCACGGTTACGATAAGCCACATACATTGAGACCAGGAGTGTTGGTGTGGAGACGAAGACAAGCTGAAGACTCCAGAGGCGGATATGGGAGACAGGAAAGAACTGGTCATAGCAGACGTTCTCACAGCCGGGCTGGGGGAACAAAAGGTAGGATCATTCTGAGTTCAAATAAAAATTCTCACCTGAATTAGTTTCTGTTCATCAGTTTTGTGTGAATAAACTAGGCTGCTACCAGGGGGCGATGTAGATGACAATGGCTTATGATCTCTAAGCTGAATATTAAACTTAAGGTTTACAATAACTTTTGTGTAATTGTTATTATAACAAATATACAATAGGTGTATTGGTAATGTTGCTAGCATATCCGTAGCGTTACCTTTTTTCATATTTTATCTGTTTTGGCTTATCACCTAACTTCGCTATAAGTCTGGTTGCATGTGTACGCACCTAAAACGGGGTTTTGTCCAACATAAATCATGCATGTGCAATCACAGTGAGAAGCAGGGGCTGGCTTAAGGGATATTTTCCAAAGACATTGATGTTACGGAACCATGTGCTGACTATAGACAATCAGGATGTTTATGTCAGATTTATTAGAAATAAAATCAACGAATGAGCATTTGGTTGGGCTTTCATATTTGCTTTTATTGAATAGACATAAAGAGATCATGTAGCTTTGATTCAATAAATATCAAAGATGCAATGAAATGAAATTAGGAACGAAAAGAACATTCACGTTCAGTGCTGTGAAATCTTAAAACACCAATGGTGTCGCTCAACTAGAGATTTTGTACCACTCATCTTTAAAAAATTGTTTTAATTCAGTTTTCCACCAGGAACCGTCTGTTTAAGGTCTTCAGGATTTTCTTCTGGCGCAGGTGTCTGCAACTGTTACATACCAAAGAGCCGTTTTCCCTTCAGTCTACCTGCAAAAAACTTGTTTAGAGCTGCAACTAAAAGAGATGTTTTCATTTTAGATACTTTAGAAGACAATTAGGGCCACTAAAAACTTCTCTTTTTCCTTAGAATAATGTGAGAAAGATTTCTCCTCATCTATAAATATCTACTATAAGAGATTTGATGTAAATGAAAAACACTTTTCTGTTATTATGTTTAGGCTGGGCCAATCACAGAGCTCTATGTTTGTGGACAGATGCTGGGTGGCCTTGGCACCAGCGCTGCAACGGAGAAAAACTACAATAATGGCGGAGGCTCAGGAGTGAAATGGTAAATGGTAAATGGCCTGTATTTGATATAGCGCCTTCTAGGGTCCTGGAACCCCCCAAGGTGCTTTACAACACAATCAGTCATTCACCCATTCACACACATTCACACCCTGGTGGTGATGAGCTACGATGTAGCCACAGCTGCCCTGGGGCGCACTGACAGAGGCGAGGCTGCCGAGCACTGGCGCCACCGGTCCCTCCGACCACCACCAGCAGGCAACGTGGGTTAAGTGTCTTGCCCAAGGACACAACGACAGCGACAGACTGAGCGGGGCTCGAACCTGCAACCTTCCGATTACGGGGCGAGCACTTAACTCCTGTGCCACCGTCGCCATGGGTGAATAACTGAAATGGCTTCAGCATCAACTTTTGACTATCTCCCAGGCTCATCCACCAGACATACAAGCCTCACGCAACGTTTGCGAAGCATCGTGTGCAGCATTTAGCTCGTGTTAGAGTGGATGGGTGCGTTTCCACCGGCCGCCACCGGCCGTGAATCGTTATATTTGGAAGCGTCCCAGGAGCATGAGAATGCGTCGCTCGTACTTGGAGTTTATTTTTATGTGCTACACTTCCAGAACAGTCACACTCCACAGTTCAGATCAGGTTAGACAGGAAGTAAAACATTTAAGTAATGTAAAACATTGGCAAACTTTCAAAATAAAAGTCTTGCAGATTTCCAGTAGCTTGATAACCTGATATGTAATTTCCCTGCTCTGATTGGTCCTAGCGCTGTCCGATTGTCAAACTGTCAATTTGAAAGACCGCACCACACACACATGACTCAACTCTGTATGAGGGTTGTGGGTTACACATAAAGTCATGAATTCAAACGTGATGCACGTCTTACACATACTTTATACAGCTGGTGAATTTTACAGTACCCACTTAGCAGGAGTAGAAGCAGATTTGTGATGCTAGTGCCCTACCTGTAGCGTGTTACAGGTGAAATCAGATTGCTCGTCCCCCCAGACGCTCTCCGCAGCAACAATAAGAACCATGACTTGGAAAATAAACAGCACAGAGAGCCAGATTTTGCCCAGAGAAGTGGAGTGACGGTTCACCCTGACCAGCTGAGCGTACAGAGCCGGCCAAGACATCTGGATGGTGCAGACAGAAACCAGAGTTAGTCACAACCATCTTGTTATCCCGAACGCCCCCAATTAGATCTTTTTAGCCAACGTTTTGACATATTTTGAGTCAGATGTTCTAAAAAAATAACCTTCTACAGCAGGTGTGGAAACAAAATTTAGCATAAGGATTTTGCGGTAAACAGTGTAATTTAAGACATTTTCAGCAGAAAAAGATTAAAGCTTCCGTTGGAACAAAAGACGAGTCAGAAAGAGGAAGAAAAGGAATGAGAGGAGAGGAGGATGGTTGATGGCCCATAGCCAACATTCATGAGAACATCTGAAGAACCTCTCTGCCCACTGGGCTGAGCCCACTGTTGTAAAAACACACTGAACTCACTGTAAAAGCCCCCTCCACTTTCACCATTCACAATCAGAGGACAGTTTATTTTGTTATTCACTCATCTGAATCACACGGATTAAACTAAACTTACACCGGGGGAAAAGCTAGAATATGGGTGCAAGCTGGTCCCTAAAAGTCAAAAAAATGATAAGTAATCAAGTAAGTATACTTAGAGTGCAAAGTATTTAAAGTAAGTAATTTAAACCGAATAGTATTTTATTTAAATAAATATCTCTTACCTTGTATTCAGAGAGTCACTTCTAGATATGGAAAAACAGGAAAAGGAAACATTTTCAATCTTTTGTCATATTTCTTTAAGAAGGAATCTGATTGGTGCAGCACTGAAACCCAAATCTGCAGCTTCTGCATGAATTTCCCCCTTAGACGGTGAAGCCAGCTGGGATTTAAATTGGATGACTTCCTGTGAAGCATTTCAAAATAAAGATCAGTGCTACATTTGGGAAACACACACAGACAGGAGTATTAAATACATTCATTAGTAAAATTTTACTAATATGCTCACAAAGAGTTATCAGAGTTTGAAATTGTGAGTCGCAAGTTTTTTTTTAAATCCACTGAAACTCGCCTTCAGAGTTAGCATACACTACCTCAACTACAGAACACGTTACGGCAGTGGTTGAATGTAAAAAAAATCAAGGGTGTAGGAATGAGTTTAATATTGGGGGGACCAGGCCCAGCACTGGTCCCCCCAAAATAAAAAAAAATATCTGCTGGCGGTATTTTCTTTTAGAGAGGGGGGCAATCATCAATATATTTGTTCTACAAAATGCAATTGTAAAGGGAAACAAACCTTTTGAATGCCAACTTTTTAACTTTCCTAGGCATGAGAGCGGGGGGAGGGGGAGGGGTGTTGGCTGTGCACGTGAACCTTTTAGCCTCCACAAACTTAAGGTTGGTTTATGCTTGGCGCGTCCGCGAGGTTTGTATGGCTCCACGCGGCGAAATTGCGTCATTTTAACAACCACGCCCCTCCACCGTGTCTCCGCACGGCCCAAAATTTTCGCAGCGCACAACTAGGAAAATTTCTAACCATACGGACGGTCGTACACGGAAAAACCTGGCAGACTGGCAAGAACTAGTACGGCAGAGGTTCGTAAATACAGACATTTGTATGATTCAGCTCTCAAAGATCACTGTGATCAACATGTTAATAATTCTTGGAGAGAAATAGCTCGCACTGTCGGAAAAGATGAGGATGCTGTTAAAAATGCTGGAATGCCATGTTGTAAACAGTCATTTTTACTTCTACTATGGTGTAGTGTTGGATGCATGCCGTAGAGCTCCATGCTGACCCCTACAGTTTGGGAGAATATTGGCTCACCGCAGAGACAAGCCGCATGAACCATAAACGCTGCGAGTTGTGAAGCGCGTTCCATCCGCGAGCCGCATCACCAAACGGAAAGTGAATGCGTCAAGCATAAACCAAGCTTTACCATGAGAGTGGGTGAGGTGCGCATGTCTCACGCTCAATGCGTGAGTGTTGGCAGCCCTGTCTTTGTTCAGTGTCAAACAAGGGCCATGCCAAACTGTCATGATCTCGAATGAGTGGCTCTTAAGCAAACACGGCACACTCGGGACTCAGAAACAAGTTTTTCTTAAAACTGATTATTTTCTTCTGGACCAGAGGAATCGAGAGACCAAGGGGAGACGAGGATTCTAGGAGGATCTTCACTGGAAAAGGCAGGAATGGTAAGTATATGTAGAACCGAACTGAACATCCTTTAGCATGATTTACTGGAATCGATAACTCACTGGAGCTGCGGAGGGACCGGTCCTGAGAGAGAGGAGAGTATTCAGGGTGGTTGAAGGTTGTGCGAGCTGCGCGGTGGGTTAGTGGTGTTTTCTTTCCACAGGAGAGCTGAGCGGCTTGGCAGAATCCAGTGCTGGAGCTATTGCAGCGGCGGAGAGAGGAGTGGCCACACCCATGGAGATGGATGTCCAAACCAGTGAAGACGTGGAGAAAAGAACTTGAATGTATGGACCGATGAGGAACTTCCTGGGTCTTCAAAGATGCGGAAGGGGTTGCTGCGAGGAACATAGAATCACAGGTGATTGATTACCTGGCACGAAGGGAAGCACGACTAAAGAGCGCGTGGTCAGTTTACCACTCCATAAACAGAATCAGCTGACGTACGTCTGGTGGCTCCCCTCCTCCTAAATACTGCTGCCTTGATGAGGTAGTTGGCTCCAGCTGGGACCACTCAGCACCTGGGAAGGGAGAGAAACATCTCCACCTGCTGGATCCTGCCACCAAACAAATGGTTAAGAAAAACATTAGCCTGGGTAAAAGTGCAAAAATATGTTTTTCCTCCTATTTGCAGTCACAGATTGCTTACAAATTGACTTCTTGTCTAGTAAGTCGAGTGGATATGAGGAACAGCAACATGATCAAGTCTGCTGTGAACCATTGACAAAACTAGCATTAGCACCCTAGCACTACCATACAACTTAGCTAACCAAAATATCGTTTTGATAAGGAGCACCAGTGGTTCCAGTCTGAGCTTCCCCCACCTTTGTCTCAAAGGCTGACCCAGAGTCACCTTTGGAGGAAGCTCATTTCAGCTGCTTGCAGAGGTGTGACCATGTCACTGCTTTGCAAGTCACAAGTAAGTCACAAATCTTCCAGTCAAGTCTCGAGTCAAGTCCAAATCAAAGACAACCAAGTCCAAGTCGAGTCCAGAGTCAATGATGTGGAAGACCAAGTTCTTAACTTTGAATTTTCAAGTCGTAATCAAGTCATCTGTCCAACTTCAATGTAAGGACAATGATAATAAATAAATTCCAGAAATAAAGCTTCTTAAAGCTTCGTCTATTTGCACAAACGAGCAGAAAATGCAACTGATTCTAAACAAAGTGCTGCTGCATTTAGCAGTAAATCAAACCCAGAACGAAGAATGATTCATGATTTTTGTCCATGTCGTGTCACTTTTCTGCTAAAATATCAAATATGCTCAAGTCATCATCAAGTCAACAGATGCGAGTCGATTAAAGTTGCAAGTCACTGGCAATCAAGTCCGAGTCAAATCGTAAGTCTTTATAAATGTTATCAAGTCAAGTCAGAAGTCATTAAAAATAATGACTCGAGACTGACTCGAGTTCAAGTCATGTGACTCGAGTTCGCACCTCTGGCTGCCTGTATCCAGGGTCTTGTTGTTTTGGTCCAAATCTCTTGACTATTGAGGGTTAGGAAATAAATAAATTCGCTGATTCACTCTAAGTTTTGCTAGCTACTACAAAGCAGAGCAACGACCTCATTACCTCCACCCATCACCCATGAACGAAACAAACAATCCTTGAACCCATGCTTTCGTTCTTTTTAAACACAGAAACGGTTTTGTTTACCTGTTTTGTCGCTACAGTTTCGCCGATGCCGGCGAAACTGTAGCGACAAAACAGGTAAACAAAACCGTTTCTGTGTTTAAAAAGAACGAAAGCATGGAATTAGAACCACGACACAGCAAGAACACACCTAAGAAATCCTTGAACCCCTCCTCTTGAGGCAAGGACTTCATTCAAACAAAAGGGATTCATCATCCTCTCCAACTGTCACCTTCTTCTAGTTAAGAACCATGGCCTCAGAGATACAGGAGCTATTGCATTCACCAAGATCTGTAAGAATATTTATGATCGGCTGAGGAGGATGGAACCAAAACGCCATTGTCCTTAAACATCTAAACTAAGCAAAGTTGACTTTTATGTTTGCCACAGAACATAAAAGTTCTAAAAACCACAGATGGAAAGATTAAAGCGTGCATTGTGTATTCGAAAGGGTGTTCATTTGAGATCTCTGACTGTAACTGGACCCAGGTAAGTGTTTGGTCAGAACCCAACCACCTCCTGGCAGCAGTCAGCCCAAGGCACAGAGCACCTCTGTGTGCTGGTAAAGACCGTAACAGATGACATTCTCCCATTGTCTGCTGAAGTGTGGGAGCAAAAAGCAACTTCCACCTTGCTGTCTCAGAAACTCACTAGAAGAATTCTGAAGATGTAAAAATTCCGATCGTAGTTTGGCCGTTTTTTTGAGCGATGCGTCGAAATGATCTGCAGCACTTTCATATGGAAATAAGACTCCGCTGATTCTACTGTATTCCTTTGGGGAATGGTACTTTATGGTGATGCATATGATTGGATGAGTATCAGTGTCAGGGCCGGACCCAAAGAGCCTCTGTGGGATTTTTGGGTCATGTCTAACAATGACGGAACGGGAGAAGCTTTGGAACGTAACAGTCTGGTGGTCTATGAGGGGTGATGGAGGGGCTGGTCTCTGATCAGCCATCCGAACGGAGAACAGAAGGGGGTACTGTCAGCAAACACTCACATATATGTTTAAAGGCTGTAAAGTCTGTGTGTTTGTGCGTATGGGGGGGGGGGGGGGTTGCATGTGACCAAATAGCTGATCTGTGGGAGGACTTGGCTGACTGATCCCACAAAGATGTCTTGGATGTTTATTGTGTTTGTTTTCCACCAAAGTCTGAGCTGTCAGAAACACTTTTTGTCTTCAGTCCAACAAACCAGTGGCCTGGCAATCCATCCTGCATGTGTTAATAGATGTGCATAAATAAAACGTGCAGGGCAAACTCTTTTGCTATTGTGTTATTATTGGTTGGTCTAGATTTCTTGGCTAACATACCAGGGAATTACCATGGAATCTTGACCATTTTATGGATAACACTGGAGCAGTGTGGACACAGAATTGGATTTAGTACAATGAGATCTGATTAAAGAAGGTGTTGCAAGTGGTATTGTCTGTCAAGTTATAGTTAAAACAAGTCGTATCTGCTCATGAATGATCAGAAGACATTTGATCTGCATAAGTGGACTCAAACCAACAGGAAGATGTTGATCTCTATCAGAGAAGTGAGTCACTTCTGCAAAGTTTCTTTGTATAACTAGTAAAATATTGCAGAAAAAAATCTGTTTAGTGCTCTATTTTCATGAGTGGCTGGATGGAGGTCAAGTCCAACAGGACCAAGATTTAAAGATAATTCCAACCAAATGCACCACCCGGTCCCAAAAGAAAGTCTTCACATGGTTTAACTAAGCAAATGGGCACGAGCTTATTGGATAATTACTGCATGGGCGATTATCAACGAGTTATTTAACTCCAACTGGTACACTGAGTTGCTTCTCATTTCTTAAACAACCATGAGGAACGACACATCTGGTGGTCATGGAAGAGATGTTATAAGGGTCAGATCATTGGCGTGCATTAAGCAGAGAAAGCATCTAAGGAGATTGCAGAAACAACTAAAACTGGGTTAAGAACTGTCCAACGCATTCTTAAAAACTGGTCTGAGTCCAGATGGACCCTGTTCCAGAGTGATGGTGCATCAGGGTAAGAAGAGAGGCAGATGAAGTGATACACCCATCATGCCTAGTACCTAGTGTACAAGCCTGTGGGGGCAGTGTTATGATCTGTGGTTGCTGCAGGTGGTCGGGTCTAGGTTCAGCAACAGGATGTGCTCCAAGAATGAGGTCAGCTGACTACCTGAATATACTGAATGACCAGGTCATTCCTTCTTCCCTGTTGGCACGGGCATATTCCAAGATGACAATGCCAGGGTTCATCGGGCTCAGATAGTGAAAGAGAGGTTCAGGGAGCATGAGACATCATTTTCACACATGGATTGGTCACCACAGAGTCCAGACCTTAACCCCATTGAGAATCTTTAGGATGTGTTGGAGAAGGCTTTGTGCAGCGGTCTGACTCTACCATCATCAATGCAAGATCTTTGTGAAACTTCAATTCAACACTGGATGGAAATAATTCTTGTGCAGAAACAATGCCACAGTAAATACATGTCGTAATCAAAGCTAAAGACAGTCCAACAAAATATTAGAGTCTGGGAACTTTTAATTTGGTGGTGACTTATTGTTTTGGGCCGTGCAGTGTACAAATGATAAATAACTCACACTTACTGTATATAGCGCTTTTCTGAGTCAGAGAACTTCAAATCGCATTACTCTATAGTGAATATGCAGAAAGAAACCAAGCTAAGTGAAATTAAAAGACGTAAATGATTATATTTCAACGGAGTTTGAATGCAAAATAACCAGGAATCCTGGATAAACTCAATACATTTTTTCGGCTCATTTCATAGGACAATTTGGGTTTTGGCCATCAGATGGTAATGTAACTACCGGTACTTCACGCTATGGTTTTGGCAACCCAATATAGCATATAAATCTCATTTCTCATTTTCTATTTTCTAATAAGAATTTTACCTTAAATTCGTACATTTTGATATTTGAATTAGTCTTGTGTAGGCAGCAAGAGTTGTTTTTATTCGCCCTGTTCTTGCCGTGTGTAATGTTCAATGTTCTAACAATCTTCTGAATTGAAGTCACTATTCAGATTAAAGTGTAGTGTGCTGAGTTCAGTTTCAGAAATTTATGTATTCTAGTTTATATTCTTTTTGGTGAGAAGTGCCAACAGAGAATACTAATGAGTCTGTCACTGAAACTTGAGAGAGCGGTTTGCTTATGTAAAACAATAACTTGCCATCCCTGTAAATTCATGCTGTGTTTTTCTTCTAAACGCTTTTTAAAGTTATTTTTAAAACACAGGATTTTTTTTATTTTTGCCATGTTAACAGTTTCGATCGCTTCTCCAGGAGGTAAAGAAAACCTTTGCTGTGTTTAAAAAATAACCTAAAAACGGAGTAACGTGAATAACTTGCCTTACTTTCACGTGACCGGAAAAGCCTACGCTTTACGTTATGTTCATGTTGCCGTAAAAATATCATCGCTGAAAGACGCAAGTTGCAGCCAGACAGCTTAATAACATTTTAACTGTGTTAAACAAAAATGGCCCTTGAGTCGCGGATCACTCAGGAGGAAATTAAGAAGGAGCCCGAAAAGCCCATCGACCGGGAAAAGGTTAATGTTTGGATAATGTTCAGTAACTCGCTCATCGTGTTGTGTGCTTCTAGCTAACCTTGTTAGCTGGTTTTAAACACTAAAACGGCAGTCGGGAGGAGTAAAAGCTTAAAAAGTGTTTTAAAACGGTCATTTACAGCTATTTAATGTAGCCGTTCTCAATTCTGTGTCGTAAATGTTTTATTTGAACTAAATAAATTAAAATTGTGTATGATTTATCTCGACGGCACCGTCTAGCATGCTAATAAGCTAATGCTAGCAACGCTTTACATGAAAAGACCTCTAAATGTTTTCAGTATTGTAAATGAGTCGGTTTTCCCTGAACAGATAAACATGGTTACATTTGAAAGTTGAAAATAATACTTTTAAGCCTGCATTTTTATTGTTCTTAAGGCAGATAAATAAACTTAAAAAAAGCAAGTATTTTTATTTGTGCTTTTTAACGCGCAAGCACAAGAGTAATAAACAGCAGAAACACAAATAAAACTGTTAAATAAATAAACGAAGGTAGATGTAATTGTCTATTATTTACGTTTAGCAGGAGAAAAAGGGTTGACCATAAGAAAAAATAACGGATATTTGTGAATTATAAATTGATTTTATTTGCTGTAGACTTATACCTGCGAAAACAAATAAGTTTCTATTGGATAATTTACAATAATAAAGAATTGATATAAATAAATATTTTACAATAAGAAATGCTTAATAGAAAAGGGCAATCATATTTCAAATATAGTTTAAGATAACTTTTCTTATTCTGTAAAAAAATTGTAATTTCTGTTTTTGGGTTCAGCCTAATAAAAACATTTTTCCCACATGTGCATTAAAAGGTTGCAGAAAAGTTCACTAAATTTCTTAATCAGGAACCAGATGGCAATCTTAAAAAGCCATTTCTTTCTATCAGCTGTAGGTACTTATTACGGCCACCAGGGGGCAGCGAAGACTCACTTCGGAACTCACTTTGCCCTGATGAAAACTTTCAAAATAAGGTTTATGTAAAAAAAAAATCCAGTTGAATCATTGAAATAACACTGACATTTACATCAGTTATTCTAAATGTGTTCATATATTTAAATCACATGTAAAGAATGTGATATTTATTTGTACTTTTGCTTATGTTTAACTTAGTTTTCTTGTTTCCTTCAGACCTGCCCCCTCCTCCTGAGAGTATTTACTACCAACAGTGGCCGACACCACAGAATAGAGGAATTTTCTAGAGGGAACGTTCCTTCCAGCGAGTTGCAAATCTACACTTGGTAAGACTTACAAACCATTACGTTTCTGGTATATGCTACAGAACCTCTGAAACAAGTGTTTGTTTACATCACAGGATGGATGCTACTCTGAAGGAACTAACTGGTTTAGTGAAGGAAGTGTATCCAGAGGCCAGGAAAAAGGGGACCCACTTCAGCTTTGCCATAGTCTATCCAGAACCCAGAGGGAAAATGTACAAGTAAGTGTCGAGCAACACAGATCGGGGTCGTAAAATCATACTATTGTTCATGAATTCCTGTGGACTGAGTTTGTGCATCTCTTTTTACAATGTTCAGGTTAAAAGAGATCGGCAGTACCATGTCTGGCAGGAAGGGTTTGGAAGACTCCATGACGCTGCAGTCCCAGCGGTTCCAGATTGGAGACTATTTGGACATAGCCATCACACCGCCCAACAGAGCCCCGCCCCTCAACCAACGCATGAGGCCCTTCTGAACGCACATGAAGCGATACATCTGTTTTTGGGTTCTCTTGAGTAGTTTAGCCTCATTTTATAATTCTTCATGTTTAATAAAGCTGTTTTTTCCCTATAGACTGTTGTTGAGTAGTTAATATCAATAATGTGTGTTTGTGAAGAGTTAATTTGCAAAAACAGACCAGTTTTGATCAAACATACCAAACTCACTTGAATGATAATCCTTAATTTAAAAAGTTTTTTTTTTTTTTTTTTTTGCAAATTTGTATAGAGACTTCTCTGTTTCGTTATATAAACTATGTATTTAAGTTAAGGTGCCATCTCCACATTTGACCCATCGCCATAGGGATGGGTGAGCTGTAATTATGGCTGTGCTCAGGAACCAGTTGGTGGTTTAACCCCCAATCCAACCATTTTAAAGTTGAGTGTCAAGCAAGGAGGCATTGGGTCCCATTCTTAAAGTCTTTGGTGTGACACGACTGGGATTTGAACCCCGAATTCCAGACAGGGCGGACACACTACCACTAGACCACTGAGCTGGTATTAAGTCATTTTAAAGAAAAAGATAGACCACGGATAACGTTATTTCAAGCTCTTTGGTGTCTACAAGCTTAAAGTAATGGACGTATGCTTCAACAAACTCAAATGTGGGTATTTGAAAAAGAGACAATGGCAAAGGTCCCCTTTTTCCTGGCCTCTCCATACACTTCCTTTACTAAACCAGTTCGTTCCTTCAGAGTAGCATCCATCCTGTGACGTAATAAGACACTTGTTTCAGATGTGAATTCGTTGTTAGCTCTTATTTTGGAAAGCACAACCGGAAATACTCAACTCCGACAACGCATGCGCGCTGCCGCACACTGAGCTAGCAACGTAGTGGTCATTTAAGGTTTAATTATTTAGAAACAACGAAGGGTTTCACATTAAAACTTCGTGAAATGTTTCGCAGAAAACTAACAGCTCTAGATTATCACGATCCCAGCGGGTTCGACTGCTCAGGTAAGCAATAAACAGGCTGTTTAGGAGGTTCGGTGAGTTTTAATGGAACCAAGTTAGCACGAAGTCCTGAGGCGGCGAACTAAACGCTACAAATAGACTATTTTAAGGTTGTGCTCAGTTTTAGTAGCACACGTGTTTTATCAGCTTTAATATCTTCATAAATCAATCAAAAACACACCACATGTGTATTCGGCATTAATATTTGTAAGATAGCTTCATTTCTAGGGATGTATTTTGCTAGTCTAGCAGACTAAACGATGACCGTGTGTCTCATTGGGCTATATTTATCAGTTAAACAGCTGGACTCCTTTGCTTCACTAATTATCAGAGTGTATAACAGCAGATGGTGATTAAAAAAATTATGTGTTTTCATAAAACCAGTAAAATAGTGACGCATCCGCTTTTGTCAGATGAAACTCACTTCAGAAACTGCATCGTGTGGCTGGAGGACCAGAAGATCCGACACTACAAGATCGAAGACCGGGGCAACCTTAGGAACATCCCCAGCTCTGAGTGGCCCAAAGCCTATGAGAAGGTGAGACTATCTCAGAGCTTATCTCCTAACAAGAGTCCCAACTAGAGCTTACGTGTGTGTGTGTGTGTGTGTGTGCGCGTGTGCGTGCGTGTGTGTGTGTGTGTGTGTGTGTGTGTGTGTGTGTGTGTGTGTGTGTGTGTGTGTGTGTGTGTGTGTGTGTAGTACCTGCAGGACCTGACCTGTCCATTTGGAGTCCAGGAGCGTAAGGAGGCTTTGGACTGGTTACTGGGGCTGGCTGTGCGTTATGAATATGGAGACAACGGTATCTGATGTGATCGTTTATCTGTAAAAACCTCCTAAAATGATATTTATTCAGAAATCACAGCTTTGATGTGGCGTGTCAATGGTTGAAATACCGACCACGACCAATAGAGGGGGCCATAACAAAGGAAATAATGCCAACACGCATAGAAAGCTGAATTATAATTAGGTTATTATATGATGGCGTTTTTTCCTTATTCTGGGTGTTTTGTTTTGTAGTTGATAAGTATAAAAACTGCCCGCCGCTGGCCGCTTCGGGGAACGGCGACAGAGCCGTGGATCCTCTCATCAACCTGGACAGTAAGCAGGAACACATCTTTGCTGTTACTACCTTTTAACGTTTCATTCATCACCTAAAGGTCTAATAAAAAATAAATACATTTCAGGCAGTTCTCCAGATTTTAAAGCAGGAGTCACCGCTCTGGCGAACATTCTAAAGATCCAACGACACGACGATTACCTGGTCATGCTCAAGGTGAGCTGTATGCGTGTCTACATCATCCCTGAATGTGCTCAAGTTGTTTACTTTGTGACGTTTCCTAATGTTTTCACTCGGCAGGCTATCCGCATCCTGATCCAGGAGAGACTTTCACCAGAGGCCATCACAAAAGCCAACCAGAACAGAGAGGTACACGTTACACTGTAAAACAGCAACAAACTAGTCAATTAAACAGAAATGGTAGAATTAGCTAAAATGGTCAAGAAAATGACCTTATTAGTCTTGAAGATAACGTTAAACATTTTTCTGTGTTTCTGTGAACAGTTAGTATCTTACCAGCTGTAGGGAGTTCTTTGAATGGCCTCAGTTTGGAGAAAGAGTTTGCAATTTTTAAAACGCTCTAGTTAAAAATATATCAGTTATTAAATAATAATAATAATAATTTACTAGGGTTGTCAGAAAATATTGATATGGCAATATATCGTGATATTTTTTTCAGTGATATATCGATTTTCAAAAGTGGTGTATCGAAAATATCGATATCGCAATATATTGCGGTATAGTTTTCTGCGATATATCGATATTCAAAAGCAGTGTATCTAATTTTTGGAAGAATTTACATACAAACATTTGTGTATTTTCATTTCTTTTGGTGCAATTCAAACGCCGATCACTAGTTGGCAGCAGTGTGCCAGTGGGTTTTGTTTCCACCGTTGAAATGCAAATCCCTCCATTATGGTTCAGATACCTCATGTTAAACATGTTAGTATCGGTTTGGATTGTTTGTTGAATTTCACTATGATAAATTCAGTCTAAAAAAAGTCGTTAATATCGAATGTATCGCAATATATCGTGATGTATTGTATCGTCTTCCCTGTATCATGATGTGTATCGTATCGCCGTAATTTCACCAATACACACCCCTATTATTTACACACATGGTGCTTCTGGCTGGCTTTTCATAATATTTCTGCTTAAACAGTTGTCCTCAATTCTTTTCAGTGATGTCAAGGTACGTGTTGAATATGGCTTCTACTTACGTGGACTCTCAAGCCGCCCCGCCTCACTAATTGAGAACCACTGTGCTAGATTAACTACAAAACATGACATTTATGACAGTATTAATTGTAAAAAAGTATTTGCATGATTTAGAGATTGTAGTTATTTTAAGACATTTTATAATTAGCCTCATTTTGACTAGCTGCTAGCTTGTCACAATTAGCTAATCTCCATTTCTCTAAACTGAGGGTTTTCAAAGGCCTTTCCACAACAACTAGACGACATTTAACCAGAAACACTCTTCAGAAGTCCTGAGCTGTTCTATGATTTTTTTTGAGTGTACACACTATAAAAATGTCACGTGAAGTCTTTATTTATTTATTTTCTTAGCCCATGTTGTTTCATTTAAATCGATGATCAGTAAATCTGAAAGAAAACATTTTGTTCTGGATCACCTTCAGCTTGTGATTCTGATCTTTAAGCTTCATACTTTCTCTTTTGTCCCCAGGGAGTCCCGGTGGCTTTAGACAAACACGTTTTGGGTTTTGACACTGGAGGTGAGTTTTTGTGTTTGGCTACCACAACACCCATCGGTGTAGAAGAGAAAAACTGACCTCCGTGGTTCTCCGACCTCAGATGCGACCCTGAACGAGGCGGCCCAGATCCTGCGCCTGCTGCACATCGAGGAGCTACGAGAGCTGCAGACAAAGATCAACGAGGCCATCGTCGCCGTTCAGGCCATCATAGCCGACCCAAAGACGGACCACAGGCTGGGCAAGGTCGGCAGATGAGGAGGAAGCAAAGGACTGATGGAGATTTTATTTTTATTTAATTTTGAGAACAAAGGCCCTTCTTGTTTGCTGGGATGGTTAAAGGGACATAAATGATTCTGTTGTTGCATCAGTTTTAAACATCCAGGGTCAGATGTTCATTTACCGCTTGTTGTTCAGCAGGAAGCGGTGAGGTGGATACTGTTGAGCTGGTGTTTTTCTCCACAGCGGGAATAAAACGATTATTTTGAGTCGGTAAATATTAATTTTGCTTATTTACTTTGTGCCAGACTTAATCGACTTCCTGATTCTGGGGTTTCTGTGATTGGTTTTATTCTGGATGGAAAAAAGAATTTGGTTCAGGAGTTTGACTTTGACTGTGTCAAGAGATACCTTCTAACTCGACTGTCCTCGTGGACAAAAATGTCTCCTTTAGGAAAGTTTTCTCATCGGACCAGACTGGGCTGTTTAAAACGATCCAAGACTGAACCAGTTGTTAAGCATGGTGGTGGCAACATCCTGATTTGGTGCTGATGCCTTCTACAAAGTAGACAGGCCCCCAAACTCTTCAAATTTTTCTGAAATCATCCGCTTTATGGTTGAAACACTAGAATGTTTCGGAACATTGATAGTCCTAAGATTTCATTTGGACCCTGAACAGATTCAAGACTCTGGTCCAGATGCAGCAGAGCAGAACCGAGCTTGTGTTTGTGATCATAGAGATGAGGCGTTTGCCAAAAAGCTCCAATTTGATCTCATCCGTCTAAAACTCCATGGTGTCCTCGGTTGTCTTTCATGTCCAAAAAGAGAAAGGTGCTTTCATCTAACAATGATAAACCTTAATATTAGAGTTGTCCTCTAACCACTCTGGAAACTGCTGGACTCTGGTTGTCGCTCATATTATCATGTCTTATTCATTAATTATCTTCACGTGTCCCCATCCACAGTCTCAAGAACATTAAACTTCTGAATAATGTCCAACTGCAATTAAAGGAAGAGCAAATGTCTTAGAGGTGGTCCTCTTGTCCAGCTGTTCCAAAACTTTATAGCTTCAAATCCAAAAATGGTCATTTTTCAAGACGTGACCCCAGATAACTCAACAATTCTCAACGGGGTTAAGGTCTGGACTCTGTGGTGGCCAATCCATATGTGGAAACGATGTCTCATGGTCCCTGAACCACTCTTTCACTATCTGAGCCCGATGAATCCTGGCATTGTCATCTTGGAATATGCCCGTGCCGTCAGGGAAGATGGAATAACCTGGTCATTCAAGAGGCCTGTATTTGATATGGTGACTTCTAGAGTCCTGGAACCCCCCAAGGCGCTTCACAACACAACCAGTCGTTCACCCATTCACACGCTGGTGGTGATGAGCTACGATGTAGCCACAGCTGCCCTGGGGTGCACTGACTGAGGCGAGGCTGCCGAGCACTGGTGCCACCGGTCCCTCCGACCACCACCAGCAGGCAACGTGGGTTAAGTGTCTTGCCCAAGGACACATTGACAGCGACAGACTGAGCGGGGCTCGAACCTGCAACCTTCCGATTACGGGGCGAGCACTTAACTCCTGTGCCACCATCGCCCACAGCTGGCAGCTGACCTCATTCTTGGAGCACATCCTGTTGCTGAACCTAGACCTGACACACTGCAGCCACCACAGATCATGACACTGCCCCCACAGGCTTACAGTAGGCATGATGGGTGCATCACTTCATCTGCCTCTCTTCTTACCCTGATGCACCATCACTCTGGAACAGGGTCCATCTGGACTCATCAGACCAGTTTTTAATAACTTAAACCAGTTTTAGTCGTTTCTACATCCTGAGATGTTTCCTCTGCTTGAGGCTAGTGAAATGACCCTTCTCACACAGTCTAACGTCTTTTCCACGACAATCAAAATAACTCGTTCTTTGAACATCTTAGGTGTGTTCTTGCTGTGTCTTTCTAATTCCATGCTTTCGTTCTTTTTAAACACAGAAACAGTTTTGTTTACCTGTTTTGTAGCTACAGTTTCGCCGACGGCTGCCGGCTTCTTCAGGCTGACGCTAATGGTGGCGCGTCACTTCCTTCTCCGTTTATCTGCGGGCAGCAGAGGACGTTGTCGCCCTCTACTGCCCGCTCTCCCCTCTCCGACATGGGCCGATAAACCCGACATGGGCGATAAACAAAGGAAAACAGCAAACAAAAACAGAAAGCAAAGAACAACCCCAAAAAAGAACCAGAAACCCAGAAAGACAAGAACCAAAACCAGTGATAACCCTACCATACATCAGAGGCATAACGGAAAAAATAAGAGCAACAATGAAAAAACACAACATAAACACACCAATAAAGCCATACACAACAGTTAGAAACAGACTAGTACACCCAAAAGACAAAATATCAGCTGGACAAAAATGTGGAGTCATTTACGAAATCCCATGCAAAATATGCAATAAAACATACATAGGAGAAACCGGACGCCAACTCAATACACGGACAATAGAACACAGAAAGGAGTGTGAGAAAGAGGCAAATCGTAAACACACGAGCAACAAAAGAAGCAGCAGAAAGTACAATAAAAAAGTCAGCCGTAACAGATCATTGCTTAAGAGAAAACCATATAATGGACTGGGACAACACACGGATCATAACCACTGAACAACAAAAATACAAAAGATGGATCAAGGAAGCAATCGAGATAAGGAGACGTGGATGTGGGACCATGAACAGGGACGACGGAGTTTACACGCTGGACCACGCATGGGACTGCATCGTCGGAGAGGGGAGAGCGGGCAGCAGAGGGCGACAACGTCCTCTGCTGCCCGCAGATAAACGGAGAAGGAAGTGACGCGCCACCATCAGCGTCAGCCTGAAGAAGCCGGCAGCCGTCGGCGAAACTGTAGCTACAAACAGGTAAACAAAACTGTTTCTGTGTTTAAAAAAAGAACAAAAGCATGGAACTCGTTCTTTGTTTCGTTCTGTTTTCCATTTTATTTTGATGCCTGGAAATCACCTTAAGACCGTCCGTGTGGCTCATGGTGACCCACAGCTGAGTCCTGATCACTGCTTTAGCCTTTATCTGCTTACAGACGGTCTTCTCGCCTTTTGAATTTATGAATGAGTTATTTACACAACATTAAAAAAAACAGTCCCCTAAAAAAAAAATCCAATCACATTTTATTATAAATATCACGTCTCATTAACAGTTAAGAGATCTGATCTGTATTAAAACATATTTAGCTCAAACAAGTTATCTTTTCTCCAGGTGAGAAATACACATCAGAGCAAAGGTTAAAGTCAGGACTTCACTAATATTTGGTTATCAAAATAAAATCTATGGCAGTGATGGAGGTCTATGTAACCATGTGCTACCAGTAACATGGACACCTGTAGGGCAGATGTGAGCCTCGTGGCTCTGGCCTGGTACTAGCTGTGTAGGGTCGAAATGCTTCTTCATCTCAGGGCCATACATAAACATATCCTCTAAATGCTCAGTAAAAAATAACAAAACCCTGACGCTCAAGTTTTACATAAAAAAGCTTTGTTGACTTTTTTTTCTTCAAACAGGAAACAAAATAACTCACAAAATACAAAAACACAGTAGAAAAGAAAAACAAAACAACTAAAAATGAGGTATGAAACAAATTTACAAAACTTTGGGTTATGCTTTGAACGTTTGGCTCTGATTGCTGGTTTCTTGCTCCCTTCGGTGAGTCACCCCCGCACTGCCCTGAGGGACGCCGCCTCCTGTCCAGGAACCCGCCCCCAGATCTGTTAGCACCAAAGGACCTTGTGGCTTCTGGTCCGTCGTTAGTGGTTCCCTGTGAAGCGACACAAAAAACAAAGACACCTCTTCATTTCGGTGATGTCTAATTTGTCCACGGGGGTGGTTCAAAGATCCAGGTGGAAGAGTGATTTCCCTTCCTGCGTCAGTCCAAATGACAGAACAAGCACACTCATGTCCTCCCACCACACTTAGTTTTCTGCGAGAACAAGTTCATGCGTTCAACAGTGACAGCTTAAAGCCTCCTCCAACCAACTCCCAAACCCCTAACAAGTGTTAGAGCTGTCATCATGGTGTCTTTGAACATTGTTTTCACGCCGTCTCTGGCTTTCACGGGGACTTTTACAGCTGCACACCCAGCGACGACCGTCCCGACCAATCATCAGAGCCGACGACCAGATTTCCTGCTGTGCAGATGTGTCACCTCGGCCCCGGCATCTGCCAGGGTGCCACTTCTGAGGATCATCCTGTGTTTAGAGGGCTATGTAGCACTTTGAAGGTGTTTAACAACATGGCTTTGAAAGGACTCTGAGCCATCTGCTAACATCAACACATCAAACATGACTCAGCCAAAGTACAGGCAGAGGGGTAGTCGACAGCTGTGTAATCATCACTCTCGGCCTCACGTTCAGTAAAGGCCTCACACATCCTCGTTCTGATCGTAGATGCACAAAAAACAGTTTGGAAAGCCAGGTTTAAAACCCAATCTAGTGTCTGCACAGCAAAAGCTTGGTTTTCTTTTATCACCTGTCGCTTAAAGAACGGCTATCGTGTTTTTACCTGCATCTTATCTTACGCTAAGTATTTTATGAACCACTGGACAGATTTTAGTTCATTGGAGTCCTACTGAGCCTGGTTCTGTTGGAGGATTCGTCCTGTTGAAAGAGTTTTCCTCTCCACTGTCGCTACATGTTTGCTTAGTGTGAGGATTGCTGTATAGACACAGTGACTCGGTGCAATCAGCTGGCTTTTTGTAGGTAGGAAACCTTTCACTAAAGATCTCGACTCTCTAAGCAAGTAATTAGAACTGCCTCTGTTGTCACGGTGCAGCGCTGCACACTCTCACTGAAACAGGATGTGCTTCCCCCCGCCTCCTCTGAGCGCACGTCACTGTATTATAGTCAGTTGGTGGACGTAAACGAGCGGCACCTAGAAAATGGCTGTGGTCAGCATCATATCTGGCTTCTTACTGGCTGGAGAATTTCCATCCATCCATCAATTTTCGGTCACTTATCCAGGGCCGGGTCATCGGGGCAGTAAGCAGGGAGACCCAGACTTCCCTCTTCGCAGCCACTTGGGCTAACTCCTCCAGGGGAATCCTAAGGTGTTCTCTGGCCAGGTGAGAGACATAGTCCCTCCATCATGTCCTGGGTCTACCTTTAGGCCTTCTATCGTTTGGACGTGCCTGGAAAACCTCACCAGCGAGGCGTCCAGGAGGCATCCTAACTAGATGCCCGTGCCACCTCAACTGGCTCCTCTCGATGTGGAGGAGCAGCGGGTCTGCTCCGAGCCCCTCCCGAATGACCGAGCTTCTCGTCCTGTCTCTAAGGGAGAGCCCAGCCACTCTTCGGAGAAAACTCATTTCGGCCGCTTGTATCCACGATCTCGTTCTTTTAGTCACTACCCAAAGCTCATGACCATAGGTGAGGGTAGGAACGTAGATCGACCGGTAAATCGAGAGCTTAGCCTTCGAACTCAGCTCTCTCTTCACCACGACAGATCGGTACAATGCCCACATCACTGCAGATGCAGCCTGTCGATCTCACGCTCCAGTTTTCCCTCACTCCTGAACAAGACCCCGAGATAAACTCCTCCACTTGAGGCAGGACCTCATCCCTGACCTGGAGAAGGCATTCTACTTTTTCCGACTCAACACCATGGTCTCGGATTTAGAGGAGTTGATTCTCATCCCATCTGCTTCACACTCGACTGCGAACCACTCCAGTGAGAGCCGGAGGTCATGTTCTGATGACGCCAACAGGACCACATCATCTGCAAAAAGCAGAGACTCAATCCTTACGCCACCAAAACGGATCCCCTCCACACCTTGGCTGCACCTAGAAATTGATGTGCCTCTGTGACAAGGGCAGCCTTGGCGGAGTTTCACTTTCACAGGAAATGAGACCGGAGATGCAGACCAAGCTCTGGGGACTTCACAGTCCACAGCAGAGGGCCTGGTACCCCCCAAAGGGCCTCCCAAGCCTTCTCCAAATTCATAAAACACATGTAGAGTGGGTGGGCGTACTCCCACGCACCCTCCAGGACCCTCCTAAGATTATAGAGATGGTTCAGTGTTCCACGGCTGGTTCCTCCTGAATCCAAGGTTCCTTACCAGGGAGGCTCAGTGTGATCCCTTGTATTTGGAACACATCTGTTTAAATAGGGGAACCGCAGGCGGTGGAACTTTTGGCAGAATAATCTTGCTTCAGTCCAAGAGCTCAAGAAAATTCAATGAGAACCGGTTTTAGGTGTGCAAAAAATAAAAAAAAAAGTCGGAGTGTAGAGAGAAGCAGCTGGAACTCTAAAGCGGGATGTTTGTATGACTTTAAGGGTAGAAGAGTCCATCTGAGCGCAAGTAGGATGTAAGTGAGCACAGGAAGTATTTTTTGAGTGTTTTCAAAGAGAACGTTACAAGATCCGAGCATGAAATCAACTAGTGCTCTCAAATCAAGAAAATGCACTCCTAATTAAAGAGCAAGTCACCCCCAAATCAACTTTTTTATGCTGATTAAATTTATAAATGCGTGTCTAATCGTGCTGCAGACACGTGTAGTTAATAGTTTAGCATTTTTGTGCACTGCATTTGAATTTAAATCTGCCATCGCTATTGGCTAAGAGGTACCCTAGAACGTTAGCTGGTACCATATGATGTCACAATGTCAGTGTCAGCCTGTGTGTGTGTATTTGCTAGCGGCTCCGTCCTCTCGGTCTGCTAGGCAACAGCATTTGTTGCATTTTTCAAACAGGAAGTGGGAGTGGAGTAAGACTCTGATAGAGGGTGACTTGCTCTTTAAAGATGGGGTGCTACTCCCATAGCAATCAACACATGACCTGAAAAAGACCCTATATATTAATCTTACCCGGTAGACAGTAGGTGGTTGCTATGGTGACGCCATACAGGTGTGACCGCTGCTCGGGCAGGTATTCATCTGTGAACTTACTGCTGTCTTTGCTCACTGCGATCACACCATCCCTGTGAAGGAGAACACCAAAAAAAAGCTTCTGAAGGCTGCACACTGACACTTAATGAATTTCAATCATTAATGACTGAAAGAAAGACCAAAAAAAATGGGCACACCTCCTCCAGTCTGTGTAATAGAAGTGATTCCTGTAGTAGACCATACTGAAGGGGTAGTTGAGGGTGGGGTGGATCACTCTCCGACCAGAGCCGTTTGGAGATATGCACTCCAGACGCTTTGTTCCTGATGCACACATGACAGGAGGGCAGACCAACATGCTGACTTATTCAAACAGAACAGTTGGGAGGGCACATGATGGATAATTAATGATGTCATTATTCAGAAGATCAAAAGGTATCCAAACCAACCAGATCCCATGTGAAAAAGTCACTGATGCCAGAAACCTCATTTTGAAAGCCTTGGAGCCGTTTCTGATTACTGCAGGGGCGTGTCCAGGGAGTGGCCTGGGGTAGCACATGCCACCCTTGTAATCTGATTGGCCACCCCAGGTGCCAACACACTAATTTACCTTTAAATAGGCTTTTCATTGTCCACAAAAGGCTTGGGGGTAAAACAAAAAAAGCATAACTATTGGTGCCACCCATGCACAAACTTGTGCCTCACCTGGGCCACCCCATTTTAAAAGATCTGGACACGCCACTGGATAACTGGTACGGAGTCTCACATCTCGATGGATGAACGCTGTCTCACTCTTCTTTACATAATCGTTTGAATTCAACCACATTGGAGGATTTTCCAGCCTGATTGTTCTGTTAAAGGTCAAAGGTCAGACATTGTCCTTCAGGATGTTCTGCTAGAGAGCAGAATTCATAGTTGCATCAGTTACAGCAAGTGGTCCAGGTACTGAACAGGGCTGGGCTTCGTTTAGATTTGAACGATTCTGATTCCTGGCGATTCTTGATTTTGATTCTTTCAAACAACATTACATGTGTTAAATGAGCCACCTAACCGTAGGCTTTTCCTGATGAAATAGTCAGAACTTCTCAGTGAAGCTTTTACACAAAAGCTGCACTTCAGAACGCGCTGACGCAAACACTTCTGGTAGATTCTTCTTTGATGGTATTCAGTAGATTCTTCTTCCAATCAGCAGACTACGTATAGAAACTGGGAATCAGAATTTATGCATTTCAGCGATTCTGGGAAAAGCCGATTCTCGATGCCCAAACCTCGTCCTGAAGCAGCACAGTGATGTTGGCATGTGGACGTACAAACCTTTTATTGGAGATGGTGCTGTTCTGTCAGCTGTGTTAGACATTATTATGAATTTATAAGTGGTTTGGCAGTTCTAGGTGTATCATCGATTGGCAAATATCATTAGAATCCTAGCTTTCTAATGATGTGTAATACGTAAATGAACATAGAATGAGTGTTGCAAAAACACCCTGATTTGACAAGGAAGTTTGAAATGTCCCAACCAAGAGACAAATTCAAATGGCATAAAAAATAATATCGTAATCGTAACAAACGATTAGCTAAGAGCCCAGATTTCCACCGTGGTCCATTCGTGTTTCTTATCGACCTCTGACATGAACTTTTCTCAAGTGAGGCAGTGCTTTAGATGTTGTTCTGGGTTCTTTCGTTATTGATTGTTATTTTTTGTGTGTGTTGCTTTTTGGGATCTTTTAGCCCACTTGTCAGACAGCTTTTACTGAAGTGATTTCCTAATTCTACAAATCTGGTAGTAAGATCTGGCTTTGGAAATAATCTCCGATTTCCAAATAATGTGTTCCTCCGCATCGAGAGGAGCCAGTTGAGGTGGCTTGGGCATCTGGTCGGGATGCCTCTCGGACCCCCTGGGGAGGTTTTCCGGGCACGCCCAACTGGGAGGAGACCTAAAGGTAGACCCAGGACACGGTGGAGGGACTACGTCTCTCACCTGGCCAGGGAACGCCTTGGAATTCCTCCGGAGGAGCTGGCCCAAGTGGCTGGGGAGAGGGAAGTCTGGGCCTCTCGCCTTAAGGTTGGTTTATGCTTGACGCGTCGGCGAGGTCCGCGCGGCGAAATTGCATCATTTTAACCACCACGCCCCTCCACCGCGTCTCCGCACGGCCCAAAATTTCCACAACGCGCACCTAGGAAAATTTCTAACCACGCGGACAGTCGGACGCGGAAAAACATGGCGGACTGGCAAGAACTAGTATGAAAGAGGTTCGTAAACACAGACATTTGTATGATTCAGCTCTCAGAGATCACCGTGATCAACATGTTGTTAATAATTCTTGGAGAGAAATAGCTCGCACTGTCGGAAAAGACGAGGACGCTGTTAAAAATGCTGGAATGCCATGTTGTAAACAGTAATTTCTACTTCTACTATGGTGTAGTGCTGGATGCATGCCGTAGAGCTCCATGCTGCCCCCTACAGTTTGGGAGAATATTGGCTCACCGCAGAGACAAGCCGCATGAACCATAAATGCTGTGAGTTGTGAAGCGCGTTCCATCCGCGAGCCGCATCACCAAGTGGAAAGTGAATGCGTCAAGCATAAACCAAGCTTTAGGCTACTGCCCCCGCGACCCGACTCCGGATAAGCGGATGAAAATGGATGGATGGATGGTGTTAACCAGAATTGGTTTGTGATTTAAAGAGCAAGTCACCCTCTATCAGAGTCTAACTCCACTCCCACTTCCTGTTTGAAAAAATGCAACAAATGCTGTTGCCTAGCAGACCGAGAGGACGGAGCCGCTAACAAATACACACACACAGGCTGACACTGACATTGTGACATCATATGGTACCAGCTAACGTTCTAGGGTACCTCTTAGCCAATAGCGATGGCAGATTTGAATTCAAATGCAGTGCAGAGTTTTTACCTGACAACGACACAACCCTGACAGTTTTAGGCTGAAAAGTTACATTTTTACTAAAATGCACAAAAATGCTAAACTATTGACTACACGTGTCTGCAGCACGATTAGACACGCATTTATATTTAATCAGCAAAAAAAAAAGAAAAAAAGTTGATTTGGGGGTGACTTGCTCTTTATCAAAGAGGGAAGTAACTTTTTCACTCACCTGCATCAGCCCAGCAGACTTGTCCAGAGGAAGAGTCGTATGTGAGAGCATTTGGTAAACCAACGCCATCAGAAACCACCACCCTGCGGTTCAGGCCGTCCACAGATGAACTCTCGATCTTCGGGGCCTCTCTGTTCCAGTCGGTCCAGTACAGAGTACTGCAGAGAGACACAACCGGGAGGGATTATAGGACTCGTTGGACCAACCTTGTTTTGGTGCTCAAGGGACCGGCTATTTCCTGCTGAGAAGTTCAAAGTCAGGGCAGCATGACAGCCTTTGACCTTTTCTCTCGTACTTCATTTTCCAGGTCACGTTCCATCTGCAGGCGTCAGAAAACATGGACCGGGCCGGCTCATGCATTCCAATCCATAACAGCCACAATGATGAAACAATGACTTGGTGATCGGAACCTTCAAATATACAAAAAGTGTCACCACGAGTACGCTGGCAGCCTGCTGGGAGCCCTAGGTAACGCACGCCACATGAAGCTGATGAGCATCTGAGTCAGAAAACAAAAAGCCGAAACTGTCAGAGCAATGATGTGAAACATACATTTGTGGTTTTATGATCTGCTGTGTTTGAATCCACCGTACTAACACACACAGCACGTCTTGCGTAACAGTTGATTAACTCTGAGGATGAGAAGCAGATGTTGTTCCTGCGGAGCTGACCGGCGATGGCCTCTTGCTTTCAGCACTTTTGCTTGTGTGTTCAGAATTTATGGCGTCAGTAAATCCGACAGCATGGCCCGGCTGGCAGCGACACCCCCACACTGAGAACTGCTTATATGAAAGAAGTATCTAACATACGTTGCTAATGGGACTTTAAAACCACTACAAAGCCACCAAACCCCCCATCTTCTGCCGTTAAACTCATGTTTAGTCTCATGACTCGACACCAGACTCAACAGGTCTGGCTGAAGTGGATGAGCTACGGCTGAGTCACGGTCCTGTTTAGGAACCTGTGTTGATTTTTATAGTTTTAATAACGAACTGCAAAACACTGAATCCTCCTGGATGGCTCACTGAATTTCAGTGGAGCACTTCCGAGAAGTTCTACTTCCCTCAAAGAGCGTGTGGGCGAGGTGTGTTTGAAACTCAGGAAGGAGACTCGTACGCATCTGCAAGTCCACGATCAACCAAGCTTGAAAACGAGCTTTGTGAGTAAAGCTTTACCCAGTGGATGAAACCACGATGATGGCTCTGGGATTGACTAGGTCGGTGTCGAACAGGATTCGCCTCCTGCTGCCGTCCAAGTTGGCGCTTTCAATCACATCGGGGGAGGAGTCGACCCAGAACATCAGCCTGCGCTTAACGTCTACGGCCAAACCTTCTGGACTGACGAGATCTATGGGGAGAAGGACGATTGTGAAGAACAGAACGTTTAAAACGCAGCGCCACGTTCATCACACAAGACTGTTGGAGTTCCCAAAACGTCTACAAATAATTGTGACGGTTTTCAATGAGGACTCGAAATTTTAAACATTCATCAATATATTTTCCATCCCTCTATCTATGATCAGGTCAGAGGTTACAAGTCAAGGAAGGAAGCCCAGACATCCCTCACCCCAGCTACAATCTTTACTCCCTCCCAGGCCAGAGGGGACATATAATTCTTCCAGAAAGTTCTGGGTCTATCTATGGTCTACTCTCAGAAGGACATGCCTGGAAAACCACTCTGGTATAGTGTGCCATGGCAACGTGTCCTAAGAGATGAGCTCATATTTAGAGCCATGCAATGGAGGATGGCCTCAGTGGCTCACTTTGGGCATGGCAGTGAGGCTGGGGCACCCATCTCACATAAACAAACAGGGACATAATCAAATCACTTTGTGACTAAATTGGATCAAAAATGTTGCATTTACATGAAATACCCAGTGTGACCTGTTCATACTGAAACCAATCACAAACATATACCAATTCTATGAGAATCCCATTGAAATTTGCACAATTGTGTGCATCCAACTAGCCACCAACGGTCACAGCCCCGCGAGAGAATGGATCAAAGTCTTACTTGAGTTGATGAGTATCTCAGGCTCAGCTCCAGAGACCATCGAAGCTCTGTTAATGGTCCTTGCAGACAGATCCGTCCAATAGACTTGATTCTCTTTGCAGTCGTAGGCGATACCAACCACTATGGACCCCTGGGTAAACACACACATTTGCAGCTAGGAGATGGTAAGGTCACAACACACCAGAAAACAACTTCAGTATTGTCATCAAGGTGTTTGTGATCAGTTTACTAGGGATGTGAATCTTAGAGCAACTCACGATTTGATTCAATTCCGATTCTTGGGGTGCCGATTCGATTCAGAATCGATTCTCGATTCTCAATTTAAATCGATTCTCAATCAGTATTAAGAAAGAGTGTCAGCTCCAGGATGAACTACTTTGTTGTACAAGTTAGTTAAAGCTATGGGGCATTTTTATTTGACTTTGAACTGGTCATGCTCCAAAAATGCTAATTTACAACGTAAAATAAAGTGATTCTAAAACTGTAAACAGAAACAATCTTTTGACCAAAAGGCAACATTTATTTTTGCTTACCTTGTAAAATATAACAAATCTGTAGTTACCTAACAGTAGCTTTCAAAGTAATACGCTGAAATACTTTTCAAGTATGTGTAGAAACAAGTTAAGCCGGGCGTACACTGTGCGACTTTTTCACTTTTTTGAGCCGATTTTCCACTCGTGCGAGAGTCCACGAGATCGGGGCGAGTTTTGCGCTGAGCGTCGTGTAGTGTACCGGGGGTTACGAGAGGCGATTAACACCACGTGACCAGCTACCGATCAGCAATCGTGAGCTCGCACGGACTTCTGGAGTGCTTGATATTTTGCTCGTCCCTCGTGAGGGTATCGCACTGTTGAAGCGGCGCTGCGAGCGGCTGTGACCCAAAAAGTATCAGAACCACTCACGGCGCATGCGCAATCCTGCATCAACGCCGCTCACCCGCTATTTCCCTAATAACACACGTTGTTGGTTTTATTTCTACACGTTTTTTTTACACACAGTGACAAGGGTTGTCAGGAAAGCGTGTTTGTCGTGTTCATGTCAAATTAAACTGATCACAAAACACAGATTTACTTTCTTTATTTCGTTTTCCTCATCCAAATCCGTGTGTGTCCCCCTGCAGCGCTCCCGAAGGACAACAGGCAAGACAAAAAAGTCTGACGTGTTGTGTAAAAACTGCTATTTTTAGCATATTTTTAGGTCCGACGTGTTGCTACCAGACGTACAGTGTGAGCACAAGACTCGTGAGATCTGCCCTACGAGGAAGTCGTACAGTTTGAGCTGAAGCTGAGTGCTACGAGTGAAAAAGTCACACAGTGTCCGCCCAGCTTTACATGAGTAATCCTGAGTACTCATTTATCAACTTAGAAAATAAATATGAGAATATCTCAAATTTCTGAGTATGGAAACAATTACATTCTAGTGCCCTCTTATCAGCAGATTCAAACATAAATCATCTCAATTTATGGGACCACAAAAGTAAACGGAGTACTGACTCTCCTAACAAAGATCAAAAAAGTGCGTCTCAAACCTGTAACATGCCGAATATTTGAGTTCGTGGAATCGATTCTGAATCTTTATAAATAAGAATCCCGATTCAGACTTTAATCGATTTTTTCAGCACCTCTACAGTTTAGCTTCTATTATTTTAACTAGATGTGATTAAGGATAGTGTAAGTCCATTTGATTGGCTAAATCTTTACCCAAAACATAAATGATAAATTTACGGCAGTTGGACATAACAGCCTAAGATTTATGCAATTCTTTTCGATGCAGACATTCCAGATATCATTCAGCCCTAATTGCTGGAGTAAGCATTCATTATGTGGGCTGAAAGTTCCACTTAGGGCGCCGTTGTTTTTCTTTAGCTTCTACTTCCACATTCGGCTCAAAAGGCAGGGGAGCTGGGGGGAGTCTGGCTCCCCTAAAACAGCGATAACGGAAAGATGTGTCTCGGTTAAAGGTGTCTATTTATGGAATAGTCTCGACAGTGAAATAAAACAATCTAAATCATTTTTTGTATTAAAAAAATTGTCAAATGTATTGTGATGAAATAATAAGACCTTAAGTAGGCTGATAGACTTGTTTTGTGTTGGGGGTGGGGGGGTAGGTGAACGACTAAGTTGAGTTGAACAGCTAATGTCTTGATGTGAAAAGGGGGCAGATATTATAAGTTTTTGCTTCTTTCTGCTCCTTTTCATTCATGATTATTTGTGAACATGAACTGTTTTAATGTAACTTTTATTTGATTGATTGTAGGGTTGTCACGGTAACCGGTGTAGCGGTAAACCCCGGTAAAAAAGTTGACAATAATAATAACCGTCTTGTTTTAAAAAAAACTATATTATCTCTCGGTGGATTACCGTGGCTGTGGTGTAGGCGCGGTGACCCTTACCAGCCACCGTATCGTCTGCTGAAGTTTACAACCAAAACTTTCTCGAAGATAAAGCTGAAATAACGGCCAAAGGAGGAGACGGCAGCGCTCAGGACATTTATTATCCCTCAAAGAAGACAAAGTGGGAAGTACGGACATTTTTTGGATATTTGAAGAATGCCGAGGGACAGTTGGTAGAAGACGGCTATCCTGTTTGCAGCACGTGCAGAAAAAGTGTCTGTGAAAGGCAGCAACGCTTCAAATCTCATGACACATCTGCGTGACCATCACCCACAACTCTACAGTCAACGCAAGGCAAGCTAACATTAGCGTTTTAGCTAAAATGCGTGATCCGAGGATTTGGGTTGAGGGAGAATGCAACGAGTCGCTATATAAAGCAGCCGCAGCGCTGCTACCTGCATATAAACCGTGTCGCGGACACCCCCATGTTGAAATGACGCTATGCATTACGGGGCTCCCAGGGGCAGATAAGAGTTGGTCTCTCTCCGAGAATAATTATGAATTTAACAACGATTACTGCCTGATGACATTTTCCCACATCTGCAAAGCTCACTGGAAGGACACAAACCGAGGACAATATTTTCCTGATATAGGGTTTATTACTCAAGTAAGGGTAAAAAAGTAACTGATTAGAAGGCCAGAGGTGGAAAGAGTACTAAAATTTCCTACTTAAGTACGAGTACCAATACTTTCATACTTTTTTACTCAAGTACAAGTAAAAGTACTTGCCTAAATTTTTACTCAAGTAAAAGTAAAAAGTATTGTAAATAAAATGTACTCAAAGTAAAAGTTACTTAGTTACATTTTTGTCAGCGTAAGGATGGCTACATGTAAGTAGAGCAAAATCACAATGCCAGTTCACAATTCACTCATGCGCGCGCGCACGCACACACACACACACACACACACACACACACACACACACACACACACAGTTTGATGGAGGGATTTCTATCCAATCAGTGAGAACAGATATGCACATTGATTGGACGAGGTCTTTTTACAATTGTAGGTTTCAGTTGTGATTAAAATTATTCTTTATTTTGAGAAAAAAAAGTTTTTTAGATGCCATCAGCATGTGGGGTATCTTAATGTTTTCATGACAAAACTCTAACATGAGACTGTGCTCTAACCTGTCACATAACAAGCTAAATGAAAGTCTAACATTTCATGTATGACAGCTGTTAATGTTGGCCTGGCCCTACTTTACCTCTACATTACAGTTCCTTTATCCATGTCCATCCTAGAGCTCCTCTCTGACCTTCATGCTTATTTAAAGCAGCTGATTTTTAAAGTTAGCAGAGTTCATCCTTGGTAGTGCGTTCACTCACTCATTTAACCCTTCACCACTGAAATCAGTTTGTTCATTCCAATCCTCCTAAATAATCCTCCAATCGTCCAACTGGAATCCTTAAGGGTCCCGTAACGTCCATCCTGTCAGAATAGGCCTTGGGAGCCCAGGTGTTACTAGAACTAACGGTGTCTCCTCACCAGCGTGAGCCTCCAAACTGTGAAGGTTGGTCTCCAAACATGAACTTCAAATTCATGCATTTATCTCCTCTTGTAACACTTTAACATGTTTTAAAAGGCTTGTATCATGATATGTTACACCCCCCAGACCAAAGATAAGGTAAAACATTATCGTAGACACTATTAAGACGTCATTATTTATAAAATAGAAGTTATTTTTGTTCACCATTACTTCAACCAAGATATAGGATGCATGGATTTGATGAAACCATGCTGTCGCATGCAGTCCTATATGTGTAACACACACACACACACACACACACACACACACACACACACACACACACACACACACACACACACACACACACACACACACACACACGTCATGACTAATGTAACTACACTGAACTGCTTTTGTAATACTTTAATCTCTTATTCTGGAGTAAAATAAAGAAACAAGCTAAATCATCACATGTCTGCGGCATCAAGGAGCATCTTCTGAGTTCAAACAGGGATGGAGCACAATGTTTACACCTGAACAGCATCAGGATGTTTTAACTCTCAGAGGCCTGCAGGTCTTCTGTTTTATGAGCAAAGCGCTGAGAATCCGCTTGTTATGGGCGCTAAATGTTATTTTGCCACTGCCGTGCGGAGCGGTAGGGAAACACATTTCAAACACGGAACCGAGTCTGGCTACCGAACCGAGCAGAATTCTGATGACGTCGAACCGGTGCGCAAAGGTGCGGGTTCCAACCCACAGGAGAGGAGGGAGAGAGGAGGTGAACAGCGAGTGGATCACAGGGACTGAACTAATGTTTTTGAGCAAAACTGCGGTAAAAATGGTTGTTTGTCCTCATTATCTAAAATGTACCCCCCCCCCCCCCCCCACGGTTTAGACCCGGCACTCATGCAGGTGTCTCTCTCTGTTCCAACGCTGCTACACGCAGTATTTTTAATTTATTAACCCTACAATTTATTTTTACTCAGTAACGGAAATGATTTAAAATGTAGCGAATTACAATTCTTCTTTAAAAACGAACTCGATTTTAAAATCGACTTAAAAAGTACAAATACACAAAAAAGCTACTCAGTTACAGTAACATGAGTAAATGTAATTCGTTACTTTAAAGACTAAAGGGAAAAATGTAAACAAATAAACAACATAATTACAAAATAACAAATTTTAGGCAAAATTTAGACACAAACTGAGGACAATATTTTCCTGATATACAGGGTTTATGTACTTGTCTGAAAATGTAACACGTTTAAAAAAATACCGCGATAATACCGGAAACCGTGATAATTTTGGTCACAATGACCGTGAGGTTAAATTTTCACACCGTGACAACCCTAATTGATTGAATGAAATAAACTAAACGAAACTAGAAGGGTGATGAAGGGTGACACACTCAGGGGAGCCCAAAAAAATGATAACGAGAAATGACCCGCACTTGTAGAGCACCTTTTAGAGTCTGAGGACTCCAAAGTGCTTTACACTACAGTGCGTCATTCATCTATTCACACACACACACACACACACACACACACACACACACACACACACACACACACTGATGGTGATGGACTACAATGTAGCCACAGCAGTTCTGGGCCAGACTGACAGAGGCGAGGCTGCCGAGAACTGGCATGACCAGTCCATCTGATGACTACCAGCAGGCGAAGAGTCTTGCCCAAAGACACAACAGCAGCATCCTCTGCCAGGATGCTAGCTTGCTAGTTTTAACCAAACATGGAGCTTTGCATTATGGGTAAAAATCTCTACTTTGGTTCCACAAACCAGACAAGGCATTGCAAAATCTTAAACATGCTATAGTCTGCCTTACATGTAGAGTCAGCAGCGTTCTGGACCGGGAAGAGTCCAGTCTTGTCCCATTAAGCGGCAGGGCTCCTATTTTCTGTCCCTGAGCATACAGAAGTGTGACATCTGCATTGGGCGGAGGTGTCACATTTGGGCGGGGCAAAGGACGAGCTGTGGGCGGAGTCACTGACGGGAGGCCTGAGATTAGATTAGATAGATAAATGCCATAATTAGTAGCAAAATAAGCCACATGATCAAGTAAATCAGCGTTCACTTACACGCAGGTTTTACAACGTCATGTGACCGAGTACCAGGAACCTCTCGTCCATTCTCGTCTACACACCAACAGTAGGTGGTGTGTCCGTAACACTGGACTGGACTGAGGGTGCAGAAGAACAGTTAAAACCTACATTTTTCAGTTGCAGTAGCACGTGTATGTAGTTGGGATGCTTACCTGAACTCTCCAGCAGGCTCACATTGAGGTAAATACTGCTGTG
>NC_091754.1:56178525-56306025 GCF_043380555.1 Nothobranchius furzeri
ATGTATCCTTGTCCAAATAAAAATCTTACTGATGAAATTTTAAAAGATATGAACAAATAGAAATTACATTTAAGTAATGAGTAATATTCATGATTACAACTGCACTAGTAGGAACTTAGCATCTTAATTCATTACGGCGTCTCCATCCTTCAGTGCTAACCCTGACCAGCTGTCAGTTTAACCTTTTTGTCTTTTTACAGAAACTCAAAAAAGGCCGTTAGACAAATATATTTAAAGGTGTGGTTCACTGAAAAACCGTTTTTAATGATTATTTCAGATAATCGGTTACTCTTGAGATTTTCATGCAGGCTGAACATGAAAATAGTCTCCTACACCTACACCTGCATTAGCTTCTGATAGAAAATAGACGTTGAAACTCTAGGATTAGAAAAGCCTGACAGATCTACGTCACAGTGTCACTAACATTCATGGACTCACCCATCTTGACTCACGACGGGGAAGGCTGTTGTTTAGCTTCCAGGAAACAGCAGAGAACATCCTTTACTAGAAACTAACTGTTAGCATTAGCAACTCTACCAGGCTTGTGTTATTTGTGGAGATAAAACATCGACGTTGCTAATCAGTAGTAGAGTGAATTTTTCTAAGCAAATCTTTGAAAAGGAACAATAGATAATTCAGGGTAGGGCCGGGCAATAAATCGAAAATTTATTGTTATCTCTTATCGAGAAAATTTTTCTCATGTCAATAAATTTGATTTAAAAAAAATGAAAAGATATGTAGGTTGGCAACATCTACGTCCCTTTAAGAAGCTGTACCACCTTGAGTCATGGAAAAATGTGACTCAACGTGACAGCCCCATCTAGTGGACAACTTTTGTTTCGGCGCATACCCGTAGTTATCGTCCATTTATTGTTATCGAGGTGAAATCCTCAATTTATCATGATATTGATTTTAGGCCATATCGCCCAGTCCTAATTCAAGGGATCAAAACCTTTATAGAATGTAATCATGCCTTTTCTCAATAATTGATAGGATGTGTGTGTGATTTCTATATGTTAATACAGATGGGAAATCAATTCATGTACAATAATGGTGAAACCGTCATTATTTCTCAGACTATAATCATCCCACCAAAATTTATAATCGTTGCAACCCTAGCTCCCAGTAGTAGGTAGGTGTGAACTTTAGCCGGCCAATCAGTCCGTCCGAAGCTTACGACTGAGGAGCAGGTCTGAAAAAAACTTTCTACTGAGCAAAGCGCTCAGATAACCCAGATGTGAACAAATCTAACCTACCAGATATGAATGCACCATAAAATATCCAGAGTTCATATTTTAAAGAGACTACAGAAACCAAGGATTGTGTTGTTTAGTTGAGGCCAAGCTACTTTAATCACACAAGAATCCATAAATGCCACGCTAAAATGTAAAAATATTTTAAACATTAAGACATTTTAAAAGACGTAGACCAACTAATAAAAATTAATCGTGCTATCATTGCTTTCTCTGAGGTGTGGCGGTTTCGTGGTTCAAAACCCAGGACGGGACACCTACTGCGTGATTGCCGGCGTGGAGAACATGCGCGTGAAGAATCTGATTTCATCCAACCAGCATGATGTCGTTTGGGCCTCTTGGCTGGTGGAGTGCCTTGACCAGAAGGAAGTGGTGCCATGGCAACCTCGCCACATGATTCACATGTCACCCTCAACACGGGAACACTTTGCCAAGGAGTATGACATCTATGGTGACAGCTACTTCGTGGATACTGATGAACAACAGCTGCGTGAGGTGTTCGGCCGAATAAGCAACGTCAATGCGGCAGGGGTGAACGCAGCTCAGGTAGAGGAGCGTTATGGTTGGGATGACCTTCCCACGAGCATGTTCAGACCATTCACAGTCTACCTGGATGTTCTCGCCAACATCGGCGATCCAAAAAGCACCGTACCCGTCACCAGTCTAGACATCAGAGCACTGGAGGTTCGCTACCATGGAGGTACGGTGGTACAGAAGTTAGAAGAAGGAGTTTCACATGTGATTGTGGAAGGAGAGGAGAGACTTCTGGATCTGAGGACCCTGCGGCGCTCTTTTAAGAAGAAGTTTAAAATCGTGAGAGACAAGTGGGTGACTGATTCAGTCACAGCAGGGCATCTGGTAGACGATACTGACTACTTGGTTTGAAACTTCCTGGAAAGCACACAGTTTTAGATGACACTGTAGAAAGTAGTTTCAGTGTTTTAATTCATAGTTATTGGATTTTTAAATAGAAAATTATTTTAAATGCTCGAGGTTTCTCTTTGGGCTTTCTCTTTTCCACTCTCAAAGAAATCAGGTTTAAAAGTTTGAATAATCAATAAAAATGATTTGACCGTAGTTGCTTTTTTGCCTTTTATTTGATCTGTCGTGTGACATGTTTAGACCATCTTGCCTTCTGACTTTAAACAAGGAATTATAATTGAACACAATTAGCCTCTCCATCAGAAACATAATATTTTTAATCTGTGTTAATAATTAAAGTTGCTTTCTGGAGTTTTCCCCTTTCAGAAACGATGTATGATTTTTCAGAAATCCGTGAACGTGATTGTATCATCATGTACTGTGATAAAATGTAAGCGATATGTCTTTTATTTATTTATTTTTTACTAAGCACGCCGCCTGCCCATGACATGAGAATAATACTCATAAAACAACGTGTTTTAGCTCTGTTTGTCGGCTACAAAAGCACATTTATAAACAGAAACGTGAAGTCGTTATCTTAAACGAACAGAGCAACAGAGTTTTTGTGTGATACGCTTGTCGGCCACTAGATGGTGCCATCGGATAAGAGAAATGCTCTGGAAAGAAGCTTTAAGCAGTGACGAAATTGTCCACTGTAATATTGTGTCCTTTGTAAAAGGTTGTATGTGCGAGTATTGTAATTCAGGAAGGTCAGGTAATTCGTAAACGGCAGATTTAATTAATAAAGGTTTTTGAATTTGAGGTTTATAGTCCTGAAACAGAACATCATTTGATCTTTTACCTACTTTTCTCAGATCTATTATCCGTTGAAGTTTCGGGAAGCCAAATATCAATACTGAAAAACACAATATTTTATACTTTTTTCTCTTGCAAGAGATTGTGGTCGCGGTAGCTAAGTATCTGTATTGTTGTGGCTGGATTTGTGCAGCCCGATTGGGACCAATGTTTTGCTGTTTTGGCTCTAGCGGTTCGTTACACTTGGGTCAAGTCGACCTGGGCCGGGTGGGGACAGCCCGCCCTCGTGCATCCAGGTTTTGTTTACACAGCCTAACGAGGATGTGGGCAAGGACATAGGTGGGCTTTGCTCAAGTGGCGCAGAGAATTCAGTAGCGTCTTTCCTAAGTGTCACAAGTCAGACAAACACAAGCAGACACGAGCAGTGCTGCTTTTGGAGACTCTGACATGAAGCACACAGCTTCCTAATCTTCTTATTGAGCAGCTGCGCTGACGTGGGCTCCTCTCATCCAAGACTGCTCTTGGTAGTCTTGGGCGGTATACCGGTTCATACTAAAAACCGGTATTTATTTTGGTGATGATATTAATTTTTCACATACCGCTATACCGGTGAATGGCCTAGACAACGTACAGAACGTTCGTAGTAGGGAAGTGTTTCAGCGGGGACTCATTTCACTGCTACACACAAACATCATAGCGTGGTGAAACCAAGACTGGCGGGAGCTATCACGGTGACATCAAAACTTCGAATGCAGAAGAACTTATTCCAAAAAGAGGAGCCACGTCTGTTGTTTGGAGGTTTTTCGGGTTTAAAAGTTCGGACGTGGAGCAAACAACTTTTATATGCTAATGCTGTCGAGCAACGGTGGTAGCCGGCGGGGGTAATACCGGCAACTTGCTTCATCACCTCAGCCGAAAACACGTCTTGGATTACCAAGCATGTCTCGAGCTTCGATCTGCACCCTCCACCTCCAAGGCTAAAACGGCTAGTAGCAGTCAGAGTCAGACGTCCATTAAAGATGCGTTCGCTAAAGGGACTGTATATAAAGCAAGCGGTGGGTCGAGATAACCAACGCAATAACGTTGGATGTGAAATCCTAAAGACGGTTAACTGCACATATTATATGCAAAATGTGTTAAATAAAAATAATTTATTTTGACTGCAATATTTTATCTTTCTAGTTGTTTTTTCTTAACTGCTTTCTTTTGACAAGGATACTTTGAGGGGGTTTCTGCATTTACCTACCTGTGACTGGACATGGAAAAACTGGTATTCTGCACACAAAGGTAAAACGGGCTATTTAAGGCCAATCTAGTGCAGCAATTATTTTCTTAAAATAATCTGAGTAATCACGGCCTTGTGAAAAATACCGTAAAACCAATATAATTTTAAAAAATACCGTGATATGACATTTTTGCCACACTGCCCAGGCCTAGCTCACGGCAGAGGTCCACCCTCGTGCTGCTACTGCGGCAGCTCCACCCGGTTCGAGCTGCAGGCAGAAAATGTTTACCCTACCTCCTACAGATTGCCAATGAATCGCTCATGCGGTCGGCTCCGCACAGACGGTGCAAATGTAGATGCAATGACCCCACCCGGCCCAGACCGAGCTGCTCGGTGAGAAGAGCAGGAAGCTGAGTGCTTAATTTGAGAGTCTCAAAAAGCAACTACTCACACTCACTTTGTTTATGAATCTGTGGCGGTTCAGAATGACACCACAAACGTATTTGATCACACCCGTGTTCCTGAGAAGGCTGTGTAAGAACCTGGCCATGCGTGGGCTGTCCCCACCAGGCCCACGTTGGCCTGACCAAAGTGTAAATGCGCCATTATTGTTCTGTTTTATGACTCAGCTTTGTCATGGTGCCATGTAGTTTTACGAAGATATTTATCCCACACTTTTATATCAAATTACTAATATTTGTTTCAAATCATTGAACCAGCATTACAATCAATTTTGTTAAAATTAGGAAACTACATCACTGTAATGTGATGAAGGAGCGATTCCACCGAAGATTTACCCTCTTTCCTCAGATGTCTCTGACACAGAACTAATCTGCATGAGACTGTCTCAAGGTCATGCATTCGCTTCTAAACTGCTTCCTTTCCAGCCCAAGAGAAGAATGAAGACAAAGGACTCTTTCTTTTTAATAAATCAAAGAAGTCTATTTTTAATAAGCTAATCAAACAAAGTGTTAGTCAGTAATAAAATGTGAACCAATTTGTGAGATGAAAATATTAATTACTTTATTATAATCCTATAAAATATGATAAGTAATATAACTTTAAATGTTTCCACTAGAGACTGATCACACGTAGTGTTAAGACATGACACATTGCTTTTACTGATCCAGTCAGAACCTGCCAGATCTGACGGAGGTGTGGTTTTGGTGGTGTTTGGTAAATCTGTCATCTTTTCATTCGACCATAAACCAAAACATCCGAAGTATAAAACTATGCCCACGTCATCTTTAACGCCAGTTCAAAGCGTTCTAGAGAAGTTGTCGGAGTGGCCAATCCGTAACTTTCCTCTTCAGCCGAAAGAAGACAAGCTGGATAAAATCTGTTGCTGTTCCAACTGCTGCAACGGTTCCTTTCAGAATAAAAGCTGAACCATCACAACCCCATTTTGGGTCTTGCTAGATGCCAACAAACTGTCGTGACCTGGAAGTATCTCAAACACTGGACTGGTCGGCGGCCGCGGCTGTTCTACAGGCTTCGGCTCCAGAAAGGTCCAAGCTGGACCTCTACACCTCCTGATCTAGACAGGGACTTCCGAAAGGGTACGTAGACCGACAGAATGGCGTCTTATGTGTTTATGAGTCTCCAAATCAAAGCTTAGCGCGAAGACATCACCTCCACTCCCGTAGGAACTAATTGTTTCTCCGGATTTGCTGGTTCTGAACAACATTCCACATTACACCATTCTCCGTCTCACGTCACCTTAGTTACACCGTACATTTAGTGTTTAAAGTTAGTCTAGTTTTGATTTGTTTAGTAAGAAATCTTTAAACTTTTAAAACTTGACTCTCTTCTGTTGTCTCTGAGTTAATACGAAGTTGTTACATAATCCCTGCAATAAAAAGTTCCAGTCTTCTGGTTCAAAGTACCCAAAGATCCATAAGATTGATTTCATATTTATTATGGAATCTTTTGTCTTATGGTTCGTTAAATAGATGTAAAATTAACCCTTTACATCACAAAAGAGTTGGCTTGAGCTCACAGAAAGTGGCCTACAGACACCACAGGAATATATTAAAATTGGTTAAGCTGGAGGTCTTCCTTCGAAGATGCATTCACGTTTCCCTGTCTTCACAAATGTTGCCAGCGTGTCTTGGGACTGAGTTATACGTCCTAACCTTCATCACGGTCGTTTCTTGGGTGTAGGTAGCTGCCTGTGGCACCCTGGATATTGTTGTGCTACAAATGCCGCATGAAGACGTTGTCGAAGTGAAAGTGATGAGGTACCTGGTTGTAATCACATTGTGTGAATAATGATAACTTCTCTGTGGGGGTTGGGCTGCTTTTGCTGTTTTTGAGGCATTTTCAGGATTAACTTGCAATAATAAAGTTTGTGTGAAAGAAAATCAGTGCTTATGTCATGTGCGCTAGTAAGCACTCGGCAACCCATCGCCCACTCTGGACTATTTCTAGGTGATGCAGAGTGAGCGTTTGAGTGACAGGCTTTAATTAGAAGTACTCAACCAGTGCTTATCCCTGCCGATGGTGTTTAGCGGTCTTGACAAGTCCAACCGTTGGCCCTCTGAAAGTGCAGATCATCAGTTCTGAGAAAGTGGAGATTGAAATCCTGCATTGCAGAAATATCATACCCTAATGGGATTAAATGCTTCAATTAGGCTAGCTGTAGCTGTTGGAGAGCGAACCACCGGATATGTGTACACACAAAAAGTTTGGCAGCAACCCCCAGACAACCCAGTGGGTAAGTACAGGTAAAATCAATGAACTCCTGAAGCAGTGGCGCTGCCGGGGGGGGGGGGGGGGGGGGGGGGGGGGGGGGGCTAGGGGGTGCTATAGCTGAATCAGGCCAAAGTTAACTTTTAAAGTAAGGCTGAAAAAAACATGTTTATTTAACAGTGGGTTATTGAAAGGGGAAAGCCATAAGACCGATTTTATTTTGAAGTTGGGATTAAATGCCACTGAACTGTTGACATTTTTAAAAATCAGTCATTTAATTAAATAAGACGATTAGTGTTCTCCTCGTTTCCGTTTTTTGGGCAAATTTGAATGAGTTTTGGAATTGTAAAATAATTTTAAAGTAGGATCTATAGGGAAAAAATGTGAACATGTGTGACTGTGTCAAGACCCTGCTATACTGAGCTCAATGACAGAGCATTACAAAATAAAAGCCCTGTCAGGGGCTCCACAAAGTAAGTTGGCATGTTTTTCTGTTGTATTTTCAGCAAAATTTTGTGTTTATAAACACATTTTCTTCGTTTATTCTTTAAAATGATAATGGTGAGTATTTTTTCATGTTAAAATGTTGTTACGCTTTTATTCTGACAGATAAACCCTGGAGTTCCTCCTGGTTTAGCTCATGCCCTCACTTGATGCGCCCTTGAACAAACTGGATGCGGTGACTGCGGTGCGCGCGCACAACGTCAGAGCTGGCAAAACCCCAAGTAAAAAAAACCCACCACAGAGTAACAAACCGGATGTTCGGCAGTTTGACCTACAAAATAAAAGCACATTTGATTTTCTTTTATAAAGACAAAAAAATCTCAAACGGGATTTACGTTTTACTCAAATTGTTATTTTGAGATTTTCCATTTTGCTTTTTGATTAGATTATACAGCAGTACTTAGAATAAATCCGACTTAAGGGGTTAAACTTGTAAACGCAAGCAAAACAGTCACAAGTCTAATATAATTAAAAACATTCTTAGAACCACAAAAACGCAGTTTTTTTCCTGTAAGTTATTAAGTGGAATTTAACACATTTAACGTGCACAAAACCAGCATTTCATATGTGACCTAATTCAGAATTTTGGAACTCTAGAAAAATACATACATTTCGTTTGATGAGTTTTCTATTTTGCTTAATTTATAGGATTAGATGTGAATAATTGAAATTAAAAGAGTAATGACAGAAGCACAAATGGTACAAATGTTTATTAAATTGGTTAGTTATTAAGTAATTAAATAAAATTGGACCAAAAACACATACATACATATATACAGCTGAATTATCTGTTGAAGTCTGAATACTAATGGAACACTTTTAAACAAAATATTTATTTAAGAAACTAGATTCAAACTGAAAAATGTACATTCTATCTGCTGTAAAACAGAAGTACCTTACCAAAATAAAAGCAGAGTGACAAGATCTCTTATCTAACATAAATTTAGTCAGGAAGCCTTTATCTGTGCAAGGAGAAACTAAACAGGAACATGAATAAATTCTAATCTCATCAGAAAATATGTAGCCTATCTTATAGTGGATTACTTCAGCTTTTATGTCGCTGGCTCGTTTCTAGTTTTCATCCCAAATTGAAAATATTAGCTAGCCACCAACTCAGTGGCCTAGTGTTAGAGTGTCTGCCCTGTTACTGCCATGGTAGATCGGGGTTCAAATCCTGGTGGGGTCATGCCATCCATCCATTTTCTTATCAGGAGTCGAGTAGCGGGAGCAACAGTCTAAGTCCAGAGGCCCAGACTTCCCTCTTGCAGCCACTTGAGACAGCTCTTCCTGGGGAATCCCAAGACGTTCCCTGAACGTGTCTGAAAAGCCTCACCAGGGAGGCATCCAGAAGGCATCCTAATCAGATGCCCGAGCCACCTCATCTGGCTCCTCTTGATGTGGAGCAGCGGATCTACTCTGAGCCCCTCCCAGATGACCGAGCTTCTCACACTATCTCTAAGGGAGAGCCCAGCCACCCTGCAGAGTAAACTTATTTTGGCCACTTGTGTCTGCAATCTCATTCTTTCTGTCACTACCCAAAGCTCGTGACCATAGGTGAGGGTAGGAACGTAGATCAACAAATGAGATCCAGTGCCTCCCTGCTTGACACTCAGCTTTAAGGAGTTGGATTGGGGGGATAAACCAGGGCCCCATAATTCTGGGGTGAAAATGAAGCCAACGTGGAAGTGACAAAAAACTGCAGTTCCACCCATTTCCCAGGGCAGCCAGGACTCTAAGACCCCTCCGATGCGAGTGTAGTCATGCTAGTCACTTGTGGATCTCTGAGGGAGATCACAGGAACACCACAGCTCTTTTTGTTGACGCTGCTTCACCTTTGAGTCGCTCAACTGCAATTTTCTCGCTAATACTTTGCTGGTTGAATGGGGGAAAATTCTATGAGTTTACCATAACGCTTCGTCATTCGGCTCCCAGCTCCGCAGACAATGGCGGGCTTGCGGTCGATCCAGCAAAACCCGATATCGTCGGTTAGCTTACCTAGTTCTGATTTTTATACTAAGCAGCCCGGAGGTGCCCTCACTTTGGTGTCGCTCCACCACATTTTTCTTGCTAAAAATGCCCAGGAAACTCTGTTAGCTTCGGGTTAGCATGTAGCTAATGTCCTGCTGATCTCTGACCATGGACCACAAGCTGATGTAAAAGGTCACGGCGCACAGCCACGATTACAGCTGTCTGAGGTTTTGCTTGTATTTTAACAAGCATGACTACAGCCACACACGGGAGCCAGTCGGCCGTGCGAGTGGGCTACCCCAGTCCCCGGAGCCCTTCCTAGCTTCTTGGGTTAACTAAGTGGCTATATTGTTTCATTTATTCCAAACGTAACAGCCCCACCCTCAGTTCCACTTCTTTTCCCATTTTGGGATTGTCTGGACGTGACGAGACGTGTGACATGGTCCAAAAAAAAATCAATGGTGAGAACCTCCCATTTTTGGCTTCAACCTGCCGTCTGCGGAACAATGAGCGGGCTAAGTCCATATTTTTATATGTCAATGGGTTAAACCAACAAATAGTTCCCAAGCATGGCCACAGCTGCAGTTAACCGATCCCCACAGGGATGGGTGAAATGCGGAGATTAATTTCACTACTGTGTGATGACTAATGGGGCTTTAAATGTAACTCCAATATTCAGTTTAAAAGTGATACATTTATATTTAAACTCAATAAGATAATTTAATTTTACACATCCAGATTTGTTTTTCTATTAAACTTTGTGCTTATAGATAATGTTTCTAAAAAATTTGGTTCAACTATATGTGTAGATTAATAATAATAATAATTTTCTTAAATCCAAAACAAAATCACAATAACAACAGTGATTTTTTTTAAACAGTAGTTTAAATATATAGATAAAAAAACAAATGATCAAAAATTATTTGACATAAAAGTTTTTCAATAATTGATTGATTAAACAATGTTTCAATATGTATATACATTTAGGACATTTTTGATCTAAAACTTTCAGTAATGATAAAATATGAAGCAAAATTTGGTAAATAAGTGAAGCTCTTCACTCTTTTATTTTGAAAGACCACTTCGTTTTAAAGAAACTGAATAGCACTTTAAGATAAACATGTAGGTTAAGATTGCTACAGTTATATTGACTTTTCAGCATTTAAATTTATCTTTACATTTTTAGTTATGAATATTTAGTCAGTAGTGTCACATAAGATGTTTTTTCAATTGCGGCTAGTTAGAGTTTATTTTGAAATTCAAAACCGGAAATCTCGCGAGGTGTCACCACGGACTTGACGCACGTTCCAACAAACACACACCGTCTCCTGTGAACATGGCGGCAACTTGACCACGGCCGCGATGTGAAGACGGTGAGGGCTCGGCGAAAAGAACAAGACGTCTGTTACAGGCTGAAGGCCCATCCGCCAACACAATAGACGGACTCTTTTCGCCATGTTGGAAGACGATAGCGCCCTTGTCCGCGCGCGACCGAGGCCGGGGAAAACGTAAGCGCGTCGGTCGGTGAGTGTTTCTAAAAACGGAGTCGAGGCTACGCAGAGGAGCGGAGCTGAGCGGAGCGGCGCCGCGCAGGAAGCTCAGGGCGGACGGGGAGGACAGCCATGCAGAATGCGGCCCGTGGTCGCCTGCGTCTGATTTCCCAGCCGGCCCACGCTCCCGTTGATGGGAATTACCGCTGATTGCGAAGGCACGCCGGGACAAGCTCGACTCTTGAGGGGAGGAAAACGCAATCGACTCCCGACGTCAATGACTGTTGCGGCAGAGGAGCCCCCACGGTGGAGTCGGCCGGTTCCCAAAATATGACCAGGGGTGCTGGGACGTGTTGGCAGCAAGATGACGACGACGGCTTCCAAATCTGGCTAGAGCCCCCCCGCAACAACCAAAAGCCATTCACCGACTCAGAGAGGGCGCAGAGATGGCGACTGTCCTTGGCATCCCTCTTGTTCTTAACCATCCTCCTCTCTGATCACCTGTGGTTCTGCGCCGAGGCCAAGCTGGCCCGGACCCCGGACAAGTTCGCGTCCTCCCACCTCCGCTCCCCTCAGACCCCCTCAGCACACAGCAGCCTCAGAGGAAACCCACGCGCTATTTTTCTAGGAAACTCTACCAAACATTTGTGGCGACTCGAAACTTGCCAGCAGGACACTTTGTCCGGCGACTGCTTCACGTTGGCGGATGCGGACGAGCTTTGCCGGGGCCTCTCGGACCGAGACGGGACGCGGGCCGTGAACATGAGCGATTTGTACCTGTCCTTTTGTAACTCCTACTCCCTGCTGGATTTGTTCCGCGGCTCCACGAGTCCGGACAATTTGAACTGCAGCCTCGACGCGCTCTCGGAGGGCGACGCGAGCCGATGCAGCGAGTGCGTCCAGGCGTACCAGCGCTACGACCAGCACGCGCAGGAGAAATACGAAGACTTTGAGCTCCTGACTCTCAAATACGAGCCGGGGGAATATTCAGTGAGGACGTGCATGGAGCAGTGCAAGGTAGGCTACAGCGGAAGGGAGGGTGGTGTGTGGTGTGTGGTGTGGTGGCCATCTGTTGATTTGGGCCCGGATGGATGCCAGTTTTGGTCCTCCTGCTCCTGTCGCCATGGAGACGCATGACAGATCCAAGGAGACTCCCGGCTCCGGGCCTCATGTTCATTCATCTCCTCATTGTGTTTAGGCCCCATGCTAATGTGTAGATGGAAGCCCCGATTGTGTGTGTGTGTGTGTGTGTGTGTGTGTGTGTGTGTGTGTGTGTGTGTGTGTGTGTGTGTGTGTGTGTGTGTGTGTGTGTGTGTGTGTGAGACACCCTTTTATAGCCCATCGATTGCCCCAGTAAGGCTCATGGAATTGCCCCAGTCGATTTTATTTTCTTCTTTATGACACTACCTCAATGACCCTGATGGCTTGTGCAAACAACTACTGGAGCCGTGTGTGTGTGTGTGTGTGTGTGTGTGTGTGTGTGTGTGTGTGTGTGTGTGTGTGTGTGTGTGTGTGTGTGTGTGTGTTGCCAACAGGTGTTCACCGTGTCCACTCTGCTGCACATTGAGAGCAGTTTCATTAAATTCAAGAGGTGGTTTCCCTGCTTAATGTGCCGGAAGTCAGTTTCTCTCTCTCTCTCTCTCTCTCTCTCTCTCTCTCTCTCTCTCTCTCTCTCTCTCTCTCTCTCTCTCTCACTCTCTCACTCTCTCACTCACTCTCTCACTCACTCACATCACCAAATGGTGCACGCAGTCCTAGCCTGGTCCAGGCCTCGTGCTCGCCTGTCTGATCGGCTCGTGATGGAGCTTGTGAGCGGAGCTGATTTCAGCACCACGGAGAGCTCCTCCACTCCGCTGAATGGTTTTCACCCAGCTCCATTCACAGAAGCTCTGGCCAATCCCAGATGGCCTCCATTCAGTCTAGCAGAGGCGGGTTCTGCATTGGGGTGGGGGGTGGGGGGATATCTAACTAGACCATCTACCTAGTCTCTGAGAGCTTTGAACTCACAGGAAGAATAATTTTTCTTATTGTTTTAAACGGTTGAACCTCAAGTGTAACCGGCCACTCTCACTGAACGGCTAAGATGCTGTTTGGCGCTTTTGGAATTTTACCACAAAATCAGGTGAATAATTTCAGATTCTGTCCAGATTCAGTTCCAGCTGGGTTATAAAGGGAAGATATGGGATGATGTTCTCGTTTCTTAGCTGGGATCTGTGTAAAACCTAGTCCACAAGACCTTGGAGTAGTTTTAAAAATGTATTCATTTAAATTTCCTTAAACCCTTTTTTAATTTTTCTGAATAATTTATTTCCTATACTTCACCTGTGTAATGTCCAGCAATGGTCAGTTTAGGTGCAGTCTGACCTTTCAACATCTATTCATCATCTGGTCAGAAAGGAGACACAACACTGCATGTGTTCCCTTTAAATGAGCCTTCATACCAGCTCACAGACTCTGCAAGTCTGAAAGATAAACAATAACTTTCTTTCCCAAGGTCCCATCTGTCTGCCTCCACAGAAGGAACAACTCCAGCTCGAATCAGTTGCTAAAATCAAGAATGATTTAATAAATCAATATGAACTTCTTCCATGACTCATCATCTAGATAATCATTAAATAAACATTTGTTTATTGCTACTTACAATTATTATATTGTAATGAACTGCTTCATTAATCTGTGTTCAATAATTGTTATGTTATGTCTACTGAGACTGCCATGTGTTCATGTTTATACGACGAGGTCCTCACACCTGCATTCACACCATAACAAGTACGGTTAAGTTAAACTCCCAACATATGGAGACTTTTAAACCAGTCAGAACATCCTGTATCAAGAAGGCGTGTTTCTGAGTTGCCTTGGTAACATCTCCCAAGCTGTCAGCCTCTGATTGGCTTGCAAATCATAACATCAACATCTTAAAACTGGATCATCCTGAGAGATTTGACAGTTCTAGAGAATCGCTCAGACCGGCCATCTGTAGCAAAACCTCTTTAACCATCAAAGATTTTGACACGTCGTCGAAACCTTTTTGCACCTGCAAAGCTGATGAGCAAACAGTTCCTGCAGAAACAAAGCTGGTATTGTTAGACTCCTTAAGAACCCGCCAGACGCACGGTTCCATCCGGCTGTTATGACCCGAGACATCCCTGGACTGAAGAGTCGGTACCATGGTATTCTACAGCCCTCCAGTGCCAGAGGTCAGCCGACCCCTGTGACTTTCGGATCCACCAAGAGGGTCTCTCCAAAACGGGTGAAGTAGACATGACAGATAGCGTCTGATGTTCTTCTGATGATAACAACTTTATAGCTTAGAGCAAACCAAATTCTTTTCACCAGAACTTACTTTGATAAGGAAGCTCTGACTGACATCACGTTTAGTTACATCCACTCACAGTAAATGCTTAGTTAGGCCCTGTCCACACGTAGCCGGGGATCTGCCAAAACGTAGATATTTTTCTACGTTTTGGCCTGTCATCCACACGAAAACGGAGTTTTTTCACACGAAAACGGATCTTTTTAAAAACTCCGTCCAAAGTGAAGATCTGCGTTTTCTCCGTTTTGGGTGTCTGCGTGTGGACGGACAAAACCGGAGTTTTAAGGTCCGCAACGTCACTTTCCGCGACAAAAAAATGCTGACATCACGTGTGCGACCTGTGTTTACACTAGCCGGCATCATGGATGCCCTCAGAGCTGCGCTCTGTCACTACCCGATCCATCAATTGTCCAAGCGCTTTCTGCTTGTTTGTTTTTGCAAGCGGAATTACTGCTCCTTGCGGAAGACCACAGACGAAGGACGAGGTTAGGAACGGGGGAAGTACTGCCGCCTACAGGTCTGGCATGTCCTTAACAACGTATTTATCCGGGCACGTGTGGACAGAGTTTGTTTTTAAAACGAGGTGGTGTGGATGCAAGTTTTTGGAGGGGCGGATATTCGTTTTCAAAAAACCCCGGCTACGTGTGGACTAGGCCTTAGTCGTGTTTTAAATTGTTTGTAAAATAAATTCTTACTTTTATAAACTTGACTTTCTTGAAGTAACACGAAGTGTGGTTGATCACTGAAAAAGCAAAGAACCTAGAATCTTCTGATTAATTACAATAAAGCACCTAGCAGGTTAATATTTTATATTTACATAGAATGTTACATCTTCCTGGTTATAACAAATAAAAATCATCGATTTGCCTACGCTACACCTGTTACATCCATTTTTAATACGGTAGATAAAATCTTGTCAACACTTAAAAAATGTATATAACTAACTCTTAATTAATGTCGAGTTTTATACGATTACATAACAGTTTCAGGTGGTTAATAATCTAACAAAGATTAAATCTCACATATTCAGGTGTTTTTCTAATAAATATTTAATTGAGATGAAAGTACCTTACATGTAAACTTGAAAAACACATCGTATGTCATTTATAATTTAAAATATTACAATAAACAGTTTTATATGTGGTAATCGTGTCCTGTTGGACTCATTGATGGGGATGGTGGTCACCGGGCTAAAGCTTCTTCGGTCTTCATTGGAGGTTTAAACGGTATAGGGCTTGAGATCACACGTGATTACACATAGCATTATGGGATGTGCGTAGACATGTTGGTGACCTTACGAGTGTAAACAAACTGTGAAAACTAACAGTAAGTCGCAGAGAAGAAGCGGATCTGGGTGAAAGAAAGTGTTAAACATGTTAAAATCCCAAAAAGGATGCAGAATATACCGGGATTCGTTAAATATGTGATCATGGTTTTGGTCCATATGAAAGACCCAAGACTGGAGCACCGACGACAACTTGTTGCCATCGTAGTTCTGCGTAACGGACATTTTTGGCTTTCTTGTTTGTGGTGTGAGCGGACGTAAATGCCTGGATGAGAGGTGAATATTTCATTTGCTGGTTTTTCTAGTGAAACAATCAAAATTGCCATCCTATAGAACTCTAGCAGAAGACGTTGTGTTGTATTAGCTTACCGGTGTGTGTGTGTGTTGCCTGTGTGTGTGTTGTGTGCATGTTGTGGTTGAAAATACTCTGAAAGGTGATGTTTGGTTTGGTCTCCTTACAGCTGTGATCCAAGCGATCTGACGAGACTTTATTAAAGGGATATTCAATTCCGGTCCTGGAGGGCCGGTATCCAACACGTTTTAGTGGTTCCTCTGCTCCAACACACTAGATTCAGTGGTTGAATCACCTGTGCTGCAGCTCATCAGGCTCTGCAGAAGCCTGTTAATCACCTACTAATTGAAATCGGGTGTGTTGAAGCAGGGTTTAAACCTAAACGTGCTGGATACGAATTGAATAGCTCCTTGTTGGCAGCACCTGTAAACAGTCCCGACACCTGTTGCCGTCTCGGCTAGTTGTTTCTGTAATACTGTTCCAACGCTTAGGCACGGTCATAAAACTGGGTACTCTTCATGTACTGCACCTACTGAAGCCCCCATTTCTGTATAGTGATGCTAGCAAGTTAGCGACCAGCTACTAAGATGCTCCTCACAGTGAGGATGTAAGCCACAGGAACTTATCAACCATTAAATTACATAACACTAGGGCTGAAATTAATCATTGAATGATTCGATTAAATTCCTCGATTAATTTTGTACTGATTCAAAGCTTTGTTAAATGTGCGCTCCACCGTCTGAACACATTTTACTGGAGCACCATGTGGTAATCTAAGCACTGTGGAGGACAATAGAGAAACCAGCAAAGACAGAAACCGTTGAAAAAGGCAGACACGGTCCAAAGTTTGAGATCAAGAGTTAAAATTCGAGCAGAGCTGCTAATGCTAAGCTAGCGGGTAGCATTCTCACGAGCAAGTGTGATTCAGAAAAACCGTGACGGTTGTGAACGGCTAAAAGCGGTAGATAAATCCCATCATCCCATTTATTTATGGATCTCTGCAGCAGTGTGGGGCAGAGCCTCTGCAGCTACCGTCTGGTTGTTGCTAAGTCTGCTCCATCCACCACAGAAACTCTGGCAAGACGTTGTAGCATATAATTAACACTTTTATATTTCAATACAATTTAGACTAGATTTATGTAAATATACCACAAGTACATTGTTACAAGTAGAAATTAAATGTTAGCATAAAACATTCCATAAAATATCTATTAACTATAAATATCAGCTGGGAAAGAGGAAACTAGACAACACCAATATAATATATACTATTGAGCCTTTTATCATTTTTATTTTCATATTTTTAGCAGCATACCACAATCTTGTTTCACTTGAAACATCGTCAAATAGAATTCTCGATTAATCGATGGAAGATTCGATAGAGTACTCGAATACTAAAATATTTGATAGCTGCAGCCCTTTTTTGAACCAGGCCGTAAACATGTTTATTTCTCCTGAGAAATTGGCGTTTTTAACATGGGAATCAATGAGGATCTGCTCACTTCCGGTTGCAGTCCCTAGTGGACGAGGGAGGAACTGCATTTTTTGCCAGTTCCGCGTTGGCTTCAGGTCTGGAAGCCTAGGGTTCCCCCTTGGTGTGCACGCATGTTGATGACTCTTATTTCCGACTGAGAAACATGTGTGTGTGTGTGTGTGTGGGGGGGGTGGGGGGGGGTGGGGGGGGGGGTTTGAGGCGAGTGCTTTTTTCTCGGACATCCAGTCAACGCCTTTTTTCCAGGTAGTTTTCCAACAGGATTTCTGGTTCAAATAAGTCTCCACCCATGGTGTTACTCCAACTTTAAGGCAACAATGCTTTTATTTTGATAATGTGAAAGCAAATTAACATTTTGAGGCATTGCCAAGATAATGCAAAAAAAAAAATTGGTATAACTCACACTTTAAATGGTCAGCATTTACTGTTTGCTACAGCTCTTCCTAATTAAATTTCCCTTTTTCTGGAAATGTCACAATAAAGGCATTAAGTTTATAGTTTTTAAATAATTTTTAAAATTTAATACACTGTTTGTTGACCTTAGTGGTTATTTTCTTTTAAACTGCAAGAAGTAGTTATTTGCATTAAGGGGCGGGGTTTAAAATGTATACTGAAACCAGCCACTAGGAGGCACTATTTTAGTTTCAGATTCAACTTCTAGCTGTTGAGGTTTTAGTTTCTTATTGAACTTGGCCGAGATAGTGATGCTGACTTTTAGAAACCCAGTTCTTAGGAGTTAGGGTTTAGAAAGCTAAATCGAACCATGCGAAGATTTCCCCTTTAACAAACGTTTTCTGTAATACCAACAATTGGAAAGTTCTGAAAGATTAAAAGTAAAGTTTTACAATAAAAAAAACACGATGTTCTGTTTAAAGTCAATGTAGTTATTTGTGGTGTACTAAAAAAAAAGCACCCTACCGGTTAAGGGTGCACCTTAAGTGTTGTCCATGTACATTCCTAGTTCGCTACTCCCCCCTCGCTGTGACATGATCTCTGATTAGAGTCCCTGCTCATGATTTAATGTTTCTATCCTCCGTTTGCCTTCAGCCCATTCTGTGCTCACCTCTTGGCATTTGTAGGCAAAACAGTCATTTAGTCATGCTGCTACTTTCTTTAACAGTGACCATTCTCCTTCACCTTCTTGATTATAGGTTTTACAGTAGCCATTATGCGTTATCGAAAGAGCTGCATGACTCAACCCATAATGTGGAGCGCTGATGGAGTTAATGGCTACCTGCCTTGAAGAGGGTTAAGCTGTTCCGTAGTGATGTGTGTGTGTGTTAGATTACAGAGCCACAAAGTGTGAAAACATTAAAGAAGGAGTTTTTTTTGTGTTACTGTGTCATTCACAGGAAGTATCAGCCAGGGGACGGCCTCTGACATTTGTAGTGTTTGACTGGGAGCAGCGTTTGTTGAGTGTGTCCGGCGGTCCGCAGGTGGTGCTTTGATTTCCTCCAGCCCCGGGTGGAGCTTCACACGCTAAACACTGCCAGAGTGCTGTTCCTCTCAACAGCATGCTCCGTCATCTGACACTGAAACACCGCCACTCATGGTTAAAACCCTGTTTCCTACAGCATTACTCAGCCAACGGCTCGGTGCAGCGTGGGTTAACACAGCTCACGTCACTGTAGTTGTAGTAGAGTGCAGTTGACATCTGGGTCGGCTCGGTCCGGCTCTGGTAGGGTAATAGTGTTCACATCGGGGTACCCGTGCATTTTTTTCGGCCTTACTCATCGGCGGTCAGCTTGGTGCCAAGCCGACGCAACACACCCACTACGTACCGATTGGCCATCTGAAGTTCCCACCTACCTGCTAATAAGAGCCTTTGATTGGTGGCCAGAATCAGTTGGTATTTACACCTAAAGGCAGGTAGGGCTGTAGCGAAGCCTCGATGACGTCGACGGCTCGATTCTAAAAATTTGTCGACGTCAGATCCGGTAGTCGACGCACCACGCCCACTTGTTGCATCCCCAGGAGTTTGTAAATAGAGGAGGAATCTGCCTGTTTTCCTCTAGTTCGCCCTCTTCTCCGCCTTCACTAACATCTCCGCCAAATACCGAAGACCCGGAACAATGTCCGTCCGCTACTAGGTTCCTTTCCTGTTTTGCCCGCCTTCGTCTCCCGGCAACGGACAACAACTTCCGGGGTCAGATGCGCTGCTTCGTCTACCGCAGATGTAGAAAATCACCGGGAGCGTTTCTCCCTTCATTAAGGAGCTTCTTTCAGACATTAGGAGAGCTGTTTTGGTGGTAGCAGTCTCTCCTCCGTGCTGGTCTGTTTGCTGCTGGGTGTTTTTGGTTTATTTAAACTTGGTAACTTGAACTTAACATTGGTAAAGCTACTGTTAGCATTTTCGCTAACAGCTTCTTGCGTTTGGATAAGCTGTTACGTTTTGGTTTAGAGTTCATCTTTTTTGTGGTGCAGATCTCCCTTTTATTACATTTAGAGTGTTGTGGGTTTTCGGTTTAGTTTAAAATATCACCTTGAGTTTGGTTTAACCATCCAGTTTAGAGTTTGGACCTTTGGAGATCCCTATTTTGGTCCAGAACCCTGTAATCTTTGCCCAGTGGGACATCCCTACTTATTTGTACTTTTGTTTTAATTCCCAACAGGCAGAATTAGTTTTATTATTCCCAACCTGTGGATGGAAAGATTTATGTTTTTTTGTTGTTGTAAATAAACCTGATCATCATTTTAACTTTTAAATCCCGTTATTGTCCCTTCCTTTTTGCACACGAGCCAAACTCCCCAGGAAGGGTCGTAACACCGCTCGCCTCACGCACATAAGTGACCAAAATAAAGCAGCATGGAGACACTCCGTCTCCAACCACCTCTCAGGCAGCAGCCTGCTCTCCCAAGTTCTACACGTCACCAGAACATAACCAACCAACACAATAAAAGCAGTGTTATACAAAATGGAAGGCCTGTAGTGTTTATTCTCTTACAGCAACAATGTATCCATTTTTCTGAGGAATTTATTAGATTTTTTGGTTTTTATTAACTGTGCAATAGAAAAATAAACACTAGATTAATTGTCTAAATAATCATTAGAATAGTCGACTATTCGATAAAATAATCGTCAGAATAATCGTTTACCCCCAGCCCTAACGGCAGGTTATTCACCTCTGTTGGCGTTAAGCTTCATCCTGGTTTTAAAGCCAAGTATGTTTTAGCTGGAAGTATTTCACAAAAAAATAAAATCCAGCACCACAAAGTCACTTGCAGCAGAGTGGGAGAGCGCTGGAAGAGGTGGTTGGTACCAAGTTGTTTTATGTTCCGAGTTTCCTGGAATGTTTTAAGGATTTTACTATTCCGATGTGTAACGGAGCAGCCCGTGGACAGGAAAGCAGTTTAAGTATCATAACAAGGTTCTCAAGCGAAGATGAAAACGGTTTTGTTTGTGTTACTGCTGAACATCTGGCCCAAGGCTCAGGAACAGTCTCATATGTCCTTAAATAAAAAAACAAAACACCTTTGAAACAAGCAAGTAAAACAGGAATTTTAATACTGATTTGGTACAAAAAGACTCGTTTTCTTTCTGGTCGGTCAGCGTGTGGAATAAGAATCATGTGCATGTGCAAATCTAGTGCACAACTGTGGCGTTCACAAGTCGGTGGCTGAACAGTCTAATGAACTAATCGTTCACGTATATGTCAAACATCGCATGGGGGTCGACGTCTTTAGGTTCCCCGTGGTTTGATAAAATCCACTTTTAGACTTTAAATTAAAAAACACTTTGCTTGAGCAGCTGGCATGTTGACTTTGTGGGCTGTTAAACTTGTCACTAGTGACCTGTTTTTTTTTTACTTGACACTTTAGCTCAAATTTGCAGTGTGTGAAGAAAAGGATTATCTTTTTCAAACTTGGTGAAGTCCAGGATGCCTCCTGGACGCCTCCCTGGTGAGATTTTCCAGACACGTCCACCTGGGAGGAGGCATAAAGGGAGACCTAGGAAACGTTGGAGGGACTATGTCTCTCACCTGGCCAGGGAACGCCTTGGGATTCCCCCGGAAGAGCTGGCCCAAGTGGCTGTGGAGAGGGAAGTCTGGGCCTCTCGCCTTAGGCTGCTGCCACCGCAACCCGACTCTGGATAATTGGATGAAAATGGATGGATGGAAACTTCATGTTGGTTTTGTACCATTTTATGTTTAAAAGGCATAGTTCATGGCAAAAAACCTTTTTTAAATCTTATTACTGACTATAATCGGTCACTCGTGAGTTTTTTTTTTTTTTGTCAAGCTTATAAACTGTAGCTGTCTGTTGTTGCTTAAACTATAGCTTATGAGCTTGACTCCCATATTCTAGTCAGAATTGACAAAGGTCCTTGGATGAGAAGTGAAACATCTTCAAGAAACCAGAGAAGTCTAGTTGCCTTCATTTGAACTCTTTTGAATAACCATGACCTGGATGACTGAGGTTCTTCACCAGCAGGGATTTTGGTGCAGGCGTGATCTGCTGCTGCATTCTGATCTAGTTATTTATGTTTATGTTTATTCATTTAGCAGACGCTTTTATCCAAAGCGACTTACAATGTATAACCTATAGGGCGTGTTGTGATCTGTGGGGGAAACCGGAGTACCCGGAGGAAACCCATGCATGCATGGGGAGAACACGCAACTCCACGCAGAAAGGCCGCAGCCGAGTTTCGAACCTGCAACCTTCGTCCTGCGAGGCAACAGTGCTAACTACTGCACCACCATGCAGCCAATTTATTGGATCTTTAAGCTAAAAGCATGGTTAATATGTCCATGCTAATACTGTAAACGGACAAATAACATTGGATAGCTTAAAAGGATTTTCTTGTCTAAGAGACCATTTAATTCCATTCTTGGAAACTTGACACGTTCATAGTGAAGTAACACCATTCTGTTACGTGCTGGTTATGGTTATTTGTATTGCTTTCTATTTTTAAGGTCTGTTTAGTTTTCAGTCAACCTTCAAACTGTCTAGTGAGCCAACTTTAATTTGCAAGACATTCTGAAGCCTCCTCTAGCACACTTTGCTCTGACAGAGGAAATGAATTCATAGCAATCACAACCAGGTTCACAGAATTTCCTTGGGTCTCCAGCGCAGAAATTAAACCAAACAGCCATCAATTAGAACAGTGGTTCCCAAACTTATTTAGCCGCGCACCCCCTTCTATGTCCCGACCATGTTGACGCACCCCCCCCCCACACACACACACACACATCAGGGCATGGCTGGGGGGGGCATCAGGGCATGGCATATATATATATATATATCAGATGTCAAGCTAAACAGACAGGGTAAAAAAAAATTCCCCATCACTTTCATTTTTTAAATAGTAATTAATAAACATTCGATACCATTACAATTTCCTTTGATTTAATATTAAATAAATATTTAGAGTGCCCAGGTAGCACATAAACAATGCAATTTAACGGTTTTCTTAAAGTAGGAACGTTTAACCTGTGCGGCCAGAGCGCTCTCCTTCCTTCTGCTCTGCGTAAACCTGAGCTGATCACCTACTTGTGCGTAATCAAATGTCTATAGGGGACAAGATATAGCCATGATGTTCACTTTTACCTCAGACCGACTTATTGCTGTTTTATGGTGTGGCTGAATCTGCGATCCGCTGCCACGCGGACTGGAATAACAAATGCAGCAGTAACAGGACTTGTGGTCAGGTTCATGAGGAGTCACTGGCTGGAGCGGACCCGACTCATCCCAGAAGCTAATATCTTAATTTGACCTTGAATGAAAAATAACCTCTTAAAAGTTTTTATCACGGTGGAGGCAGCGTTCATTTCTGCCTTCAGTCTGACGGCGCGCCGGAGTTAAAGCAGCGTGCGCGCTTATTGAATCTGTGTGTGTGTGCGCGCGCGGCACAGCCGCTCAAGTCACCGCGTCTCGTTATTGGCGCTATTTAAACCAGTGTTGTAAAATGACTTCTGCCCAGCCCAGATGTGCTCACATGTGCACCCGTGAGCCGTGGTTCAGCCGGAACACGTCTGACCTCTGACAGACGCACTCTGAACTTCAGATCTTCAGCGCACTGCTTATAGCCTGAATGGGAATCATTTCTTGTTATTTTGTTTCATCCACAATGTTCTGTGTGTGAGGTTTACAACGTCAGAACACCTGCATGAGACAGGTGTTAATTACAATCTGCCAGAATGACTCGCCACCTTCAGATTTCTCCAACATCGTTAAAAATGATCAAATACGGAACATATCGGCGTGCGCAGGCCAGAGTGCTGAAGCTCGGCGCATTGTTATTATGAAGCTAGGGCACATGTGGAGGACACACGCGCGCAAAAATATACTTGTTTTCAATTACATTTATTGGGCCCACTTACTTTTTCTTTGGCCCACCCACAAATGAGTTTCTGGCTACGCTAATGGTGACAGACTTCTCTGAGCTCCGCAGCCATTACACTTTTCACCTCGCGCACCACCTAGCGGCAGCTCGCGCACCCCCAGGGGTGCACGCACCACACTTTGGGAATCCCTGTATTAAATGACAGTTTTTTTAAATTTCCCTTTTAAGGTTATTCCATAACTAAACACCATTTACAGATATATTCCACTCCTTAATTTTAGTTCTAAATCTAGGTTTTGTAAACACATCAGTTTCTTTCAGCATGTAATTACTAGTTCTCTTTTCAATTATCCCCTGAATGTTTGCTGGCAGAGTACCTAAATTGGCTTTATACATGTTTGTATGATTTTCCAGTCTTTTAAATCATGAAATTTCAGTAATTTATATTTAATAAACAACGGGTTTGATGGATCTCTACAGCCACTATAATTGATGATTCTCAGAGCTCTTTTCTGTAAAATAAATAAGGGTTGTGTGTAGTTTTTGTATGTTGCTCCCCAGATTTCTACACAATAAGTCAAGTACGGAACAATCAGTGAATTGTACAATGCCAACAAACCAGAATTAGTCGGTAAAAACTTTACTTTATGTTATACTCCCAAGGATTTGGCAATTTTACCTTTTATGTAACTAAAATGGAATTTCCATGTCAAGTCTTCATCAATAAGAACTCCAAGAAATTTAGTTTCTATTCAGAGCTTTCCGGTAACTTTTAGCCCGTTGTTCGTCTTCTCTGTTGCGCCCGAAGCTTTTATTGGTGTAATTTTTAGCAGCGACGGTCCTCTCTTCTTCTGGCAACCTTCATACCAACCAGCACTAAGCTCCTGACTAGCTTGGGGACGTAATGGAGCATTTAGCAGACAGACTGAGACTGCTGCTTTTGCTGAAAGCTAAATTGAGTATTTCATTTAGTTTTATCAAAGGAATACTAATGCTGGTCTGTGGAAAGCGACGGCTAATGCCTGCTAATGGATATGCCAGTGTTTGTAAATGAGTCTTTTTTTTTAAAACCATTTGGGACCGACTGCCTTTTTTAATTATTTTGTGTAACATTATAAGTAATTTTCATGTCAAGTATCTGAGTCTGTAAGATTTGTTGCCCAACCTCTGCTGACTAAAGATGAGACGTGGCTACTGCAGGTCGTAACTTGGTTTTACCCTTGAACTCGAAGCCCACCGGTCTAAAACGCTCTCGTCTCTGCAGGTGCAGGAATTGCTCTGTGGTTGCCTCAGTTGGACGTCGGTGTGTTGTGCTTTTCACTTTGGATCTGGTCCGCTGATGTTTTCTTTGTGTTGCAGTGGTTTATTTATTTGTTTGTACATCAAACCAGGAGTGAAGGAGGTCCACATGCGGGCGCCGCAGCTTTGATTTGCTCTTGTGCTCTTCCCGCTTGACAACAAGACATAAAAGCACAGATACACACGCTTTCTCTTTCTGGTAATCTTTGAGGACATTATGATATCAAATCTGTAAAACTGCTACATTCTTAGACCTAAATGTCATCAGTGGACGGTACCTGTCTGGTCTTCTCAGAGCCTTCTGCGCATTAATGAATGACGGACTGTTGCAGCTCACCTGTCTGGGTTTACAAAAGTCAAATGGCCTTGCCCTCATGTAGGAGTTCCACTATTCCTTCCTGCAACGGTTGGGGAAGCTGACCTTGGAGAGGGTTTTTTTCCCCTCGCGGTGCCTGCCTCACCCCCACAACAGTCACATTTATGAATGGACAGAGGCCTGAGCAGAATGCTAATGAAGCTGGAGAGCAGGCAGGCCGCTGCTGCAGTGCACAGCTTCCATATTGTCGGAGCGGTGAAATGCGGTCCGGGGAGCAGGTCAGATCGTAGAGAGGGGAAAACTCAAGCGGCGGCAAATGAAGCAAAAATAAATGGGGTTAACATGGGTAACCTTGTTAGCGGGCCTCATTTGCTTCAGTGGCATTTCACTCGCAGATGAGTCATCTCCCCAACCTAGACTAATGCTGTCAACCAAGACAGGAGACTAATGGGAACCACTGCTTAACTGCAACAGGACTGGTTCAATTAGGGTAGGGAGATGTTTCTATGCTTCTGTTACACTGTCGTAAATATACTGCACCAGTTATCTAATGAGCCATTAGCTCTCTTGCTACACCTGTTTAGCACAGCAGTTTCTAGAAGTGTGAAAAATCACAAGATGTTTCCGTTGCACCGTTCTTCTGGTTTAAATTCATTTTAATGAGATGCCAGGAAATGTGATTATTCTTCTTTTTGTTTGTATCTCGCTCAAATTAGTGCTTTTCTACTGTAGATGGGACTTCCAAGCAAATGTTCTCATTAAAACATGACAAAATTGGCGTTTTTTTTTTCTTTCTTTTTCCAAACTTGTCTAACAGTTCTCCATAATAATATACAAGCATGGTTGTGATAAAGCCACATTTTCCCTACCCCTCGTTTGCTTTGCTTTAGTTTTACAACCATTTTCCAGTGATGCGTTGCTGACCTCAATCTAATTCCTGAAACACCAACTATACGGTCCCAGGATGATCCTCAATGAATGAATAAAATGCTTTTACCACAAAAGTTTAAATGAATTAGATATAATGGTGATGAATGGCTGCATTGTCATTATTAGCTATTCTTTTGTACTTCAACCAGTGGTAGTTGAGGATAAAATGCCAATGCTAGGTTTAACTTAGATGATACACCAGTGCACTATTTCCAGAAACTAGCAGTGACCCACATCACAGCTGAGCCTCGGATTGGATAACAGCAGTGCTACTCTACCACTGCTTTGCAACACAGATGTTTTATCTCCACAAATAAAACTCTAGAGGAGCTTCTGCCATGTGGTGCAGTTGCTAATGCTAATTGTTAGCTTAAACGAGTCGGGACGTTTGCTGATGTTGAACGCTAAAGCAACATCCTTCTCCGTCGTGAGTCAAAATTGGGGAGTCCATGAATGACAGTGTGACGTAGATCTGTCAGGCTTTTCTGTTCCTAGAGTTCCACTATCTATTTTCTGTCAGAAGCTAATGCAGGCGATAGGTGTAGGAGACTATTTTCATATTCAAACTGCATGAAAAACTCAAAATGACCAATTTTAATCAGGAAAAATCAGTAATAAATGGGTTTTCAGTGAACTATACCTTTACATATGAAAGGCGGTGTAGCAGAATTTGTATGTGATCCAGGTATGGTAAATGGCTTGTAAATGGCCTGTATTTGATATAGCACCTTCTAGAGTCCTGGAACCCCCCAAGGCACTTTACAACACAACCAGTCATTCACCCATTCACACACACATTCACACGCTGGTGGGGATGAGCTACGATGTAGCCACAGCTGCCCTGGGGCGCACTGACTGAGGCGAGGCTGCCGAGCAGTGGCGCCACCGGTCCCTCCGACACTGGGTTGGTAGAAAGTGATAATAAATGATTATAATGTACACAAGATTTGGTTACTACTAAATAAAGAACATCAGCATTTTTTATATTTTTTAAATATTTAAAAAATTTGGCATTTTTAAGAAGCCATAATTGAGATTCGGACTATACGGCCTTGTTTTCTTTAAATAACTGTATGTTGTCCTGGGGAAAACAGACAGATGCGTCTTGGTGACTAATTCTTTCAGAACCCCTCCCTGGAGATGAGTTGCATTTAGTTGCCAAGCTGTTCTTCTGTTAAGGCAATAATGGAACGACCGAAATTTAATTATAGTAAAAACATTCATTAGTTGTCTTCATAACTGTGAGAAAAGGAAGATGATTTTTGAGCGGCTCGATGAAAAGGGTGAGACTAAAACCTTCATTTAGTGCATGGCGACCATTAGTGTAACCGTCCTAGTGTCTGCACGTGTCTTTAAGTGGATTATTTTGTAAAAGGCAGACATAAACATGAATATCTCCCATTGCTATTTCTCATCTCTATTGCATTAGCTGTTAAAGGTGCTTGGTGAAGATGGGGCTGTAGACGAGGTCTTTTTCTCCTCTTTTTCTGTTTTTCTTCCCGTCAGTGCTCCCTTCAAAACCCGATCAAACCAGGTCTGGATGTATAGTTGGAGCACTAGGTAAAAGGTTGACGCTCTCCTAAGCTCCGTGTCGCCCATTAGGATGATTGAGGATGGTGTTTGTCCTGTTAAATGAAGCACCACTCATGTCATGTTGTTGTTGTTTTTATGTATTGTTGTGGGATGTTTTCTCAAAAAGCTCCCTAAGGTTCAGTTTCTTTCAATATTCCCCCTGCTTTCCTCCATAAGAAGTAGCTTTTAGGTAGGATTGTTTACTGTTCTGAGTGTTGAAATGCATGTGTCTAGTTCCTGTCTCTGGTGATGTAATAGCACTTTCCCCTTCAGAGAATTTTGCTGTTGTTTGATTTCATCATTCATTCATCTTCTCTCCTGATTTGTAGAAGAGAAGGACTAGAAAAGAAAAGTGAAAGTTTCTATATTGGCCCTTTTTCGGTTGGTGTCTCAGTAGATTGTGCGCACATGGCCTCTAAGCCTAGCCTAGAAATCTTCATATCGCGATGGCTACCATCATGTGGCTAACACGAATGATGCTAGTGAGTCTTCAGTCTTAGTTTCAGCAAAAATATTTGGTAACACTTTACGATAAGAGTCCCTTTATTAACGTTACAATTATTAAGCATTAATAAATTGTTAAATAAGGTATTAACTTCCTAATATTAATGTTAATTAATATCACACACACAACCCGGCCCTTTGTCCTCACCTTAAGAACACTTAATAGATATCAATATCAAGAATGTTAATAAGGGATCCTTTGTTTATGCTTAATAATGCACTAATTAAGGTTAATTAAGGGACCCTTATTAAGAAGTGTTACCAAATATTTAAATTTCAGGTCGAAATCATTCACAAATACCAAAGGGGGTATACAGTAGCCTGGCAAGCCATCCTGGCTATGTGCAAATATATACTCTGGCCAAAAACCATTGAAATAACCAAGTCATGGGGCAGAATCTATGGTTGTCTTTGAAACCATCTCTTCAGGCAACTGGAAAACATTAAGACCAATCGCAGCAACGGACAACATGACTTATTCATTGCTAAAGCCTGATTTATGCTTCTCCGTCTGCGCCAGTGCGGAGACACGCAACGCCATTATCCGTCCTTGCGTAGGGCACGCAAGTATGTACGGAGTCGAGCCCACTCTTTTAAACATCCGTCGAACGAGACGGATTACGCAAGCTTGTGATTGGTCAGGACGCCGCTGTTGTTTACAGCGCCGCCATTGCAAAGAGAGCCGAGTTTAACTAGCGGCAGACACGGAGAAGCTTGAAGAATACCTCGCGAAAAAAACTGTAAAAATATGAACGTTTAATTCTCCCGTGACTGGAGGAGTGAAAAGATGCGCAGCAAGCGTTTATTTGTGGACGGAAATGACAGGAAACGTGGGTTTAGAGGTGGGGAGCGCATGAAGCGGTGGGAGAATGAGAGACAAATATGTCCGTGTTAAAAGTCTCTTATATACACAAAAAACAATATAAACACACAATCTTGGACCGATACATGACAGGATACCACAGAACAGCGCTACGCCCTCTGTTGTCCTGCCGGGCAATTGCTTTGCAACACTCTCCAGAAGACGGAGAAGTAAAAGAGCAAAACGCTTCCGTCAATCCGTGCGTGTCTGTCCCTTGCGGAGCTGATGGAGAAGCATAAACCAGGCTTAAGGCAACCAGTCAACTGGGCAGTCCACAACCGTCGTCGATGAAGAATCAAATACATCCTTTTTCTAAATAAATGCCTTAAGTACCTCTACCTTATCATGTCTAAAAGGAAAGCCCAAGTTGATGCCAAATATGTTCCAAGCAAGCCCCATTCCTGAGCCGATGTCATCTTTGTAGTTTTTCTTTGTCACAGCTCTAGTGATGAACCCTCCCAACAAATGTAGAGTCCTGTGAAAGCTGTTCTGGCCAATGGTAGAGCTGCTGAGACTACTATGGAGTGTGGCTAGACCGATATGCAGAGCAAAGTCTTTCTGCTGTTGCAACGGTTTGTCTAGATTTCTTGGCTCAGTATACAGAGAAACTATCCAGCGGCATTGTAACAGATGCACCTGAAATATAGGTGCTGTGAGTTTTACACATGTAGGTGTCCCAACACTGTCACAATCATCTGTTAGAGATGCTCCATTTATTATGTACAGGTTTAATGTCAAACCATTTACTGGAGCCACCAACCATCCCTGTGATCGTCCTATGTGACCTGCTCTTCATTGGATCCGCCAAGTGGCCACCTGAGTTGAGAGCTCCTCTGGAGCATGGAGATCCCTCTTCCATCTCTTCAGTGGTGTTCAGCTCTATTACAGCAATAAATGTGACATTTTTAGGACATTCTCTCATCCTAAACATCATATACTGAATAAAATCCTGCCAGGATTAAAGCCATGAAGACACACCGTGCCGGCAAGTTAGCGTAATATTACAGCAACAGTGTGTCTTATAAACGAGCCATGCCGGCACGCCGTTGTGCTAATTTTACAGCATTCCTTCCACCTCACTCGGTCACTTGGTCTTATTGCGGTAATTACATGTCTTATGAATGTCGATTGTGCCTTGGCGCAACAGAAGGAGGTATCATAATCACATGGGGAGTAACTGCCGAGCTTCGGCTGGCAACTACATTGAAAATGAATGTAAACACTAGCCGTTAGTTTAGCTTTTTGAACAAAATCAACCTAAACCTCAAACTGAAGTGCTGCATCACTCCAGGAGCTTTTCTCTATTAGAGCTGGAGGTCAGATCACCAGAGACTGCTCAGACACTGTGGAGGACAGACAGCTTTAGGAGCGGCTTGTTAAAAAAAACGTAATGAGTTTGGCTTTGATCGCAATAAAAAGCAAGTTGTGTCCAAGATAAACGGAAGTCCACGGCAGCGCAGGGACCAATCCCATACTCCACTGATGCCACCATTGCCTAATCTTTGATAAAAAGAACATGATTGTGCCACATTACTGCCATGGTCTGACCCCTTTTTTAAAGGCTCCCTGATGCCGCCACGGCATTGCCGCAAATTGATGGCATTGTTATGTAAAAACACAAATGTGACGCTCACCCACATAACTTTATAACAGTTCAGCTAGCTGTTAGCATTTTGGTTGCACTCACAGCTCTGGTTTTCCATCAGGCAGTTTTAATGTTGGAATGGCACCAGTTTGAAGAAGTAATCCGTCTGAAAATCCACTCCAGTGCTGGCGGTGGTTAACAAGGTAACAAGAAGTCTGTGTAATAACGGTAACATTCTAGCTCAGTTTTTGAGCTCCTGAAGACAGAATCTAACAATTAAACTCTTCTTTAAGAAGATTGGTCAGGTATCCTGTATCTCTTACGGACAACGACCCATTTTGGTGTTCTAGGTATCATTTAAAGTGCAGAATATATAGGAAGAAAAGCACTTTTTCACAACTCTGGAGATTAACCTCCCTGTTAGCTACATGGAGACACTTGGTATTAGTGTTTACAGTCCAAGGGAGGAGGGACCCAGATTCAAAAGGACCTAGAAGGGGAGGAGAGGGCCATTGTGATGTATCAACAACCTCATCCAGTTGTCTGCAGCCTGCTGGGCACACCAGTTAGCATTTGCAGCTAAAATGCATGTTTGACGCCAAAAACCTTTATGAGGAAATAACAATCTAGCATGCTCAAAATCTCCAAGAAGTGGATTTTGCATGATATTGCATTATTCAGTTATCTTTGACCAGTCCATTATTAGCCATTATGTACATGATTATGTCAGTCTGTGAGTTTATTGCTTAACCACTTTTGATGGGGTTAAATATTTCCATAACTAGATCAGTAATCTTTAAATTAGGTCCAAACATTCATGATCTCGACAGAGGACTCTGCCGACTTTGATGACCTTTGTCTTTTCTTTTGTTTTTTAATCCACATCACATTTTTATGTGAATAATGGATGGAACTCATTTCATTTTACTGAGTCAGCATTTTTGACAGTATGAATGGCTTTTCTTCTTTTAGAGAAACTTATTATTCCAACGAAGTAACTAATGCTATGCAGGACTATATATATATATATATATATATATATATATATATATATATATATATATATATATATATATAGTAAAGTGGTACATTACGAATGTCCTGATCCATCTTGTACTCTGTAATTAGCGTTTTGTAGATTCCAAAGATTTTGAAAGGTCTTTCTTTCAACCTCTATGGCTTAAAGCTCTGAAGACCTCAAAACCAAGCAAAGTGCATGCAAATGGTCAGATTCTCTTTCTTCAGAATTAATGCTTGGAGTTTGAATTTTTGGGGTTTTAATTGTCCACCCTTCTCTTGGGGGACAAATAGTTCCGGAGTGCTGCTGCAGCCCACCGCTCTTCACAGGGATGAGTCAAATATGGAGATCAAGTGTGTGATGATAACTAATGGTACTTTAAATTTATAATCGATTATAATGCTAGTGGCTAGACGCTAGCTTTCTCCGTCTTTAAGCGGTCATTACGCTCTGGGTCAACGTTCTGCTTTAAACTTTGCATTTGCCGTCGTAGTTTTGGGGACATTCTATCGTGTTTCAGTGCCTTTTCACCATGGCTGCCGACCAGAGTTCGGTTTATCCTGTTTGTGTGTAGAGATGAGCCAAACTCCTCCTCTGTGTAGTCAGGAAACAGCTACGTAGAGCAGCAAGGCCAAAATACCGGGAGTGTAATTCTCTGGTGGTGGATGCAAACATAAAACATGATCATTATTTTTTTCTCTGTACAAGAAATAATTACTGGTAATATTGTGAATGATGGGATATGAGCCACCTCTAGATAGAATTTAAGTTATTGTACATTAATTATAAGTATAATAATAAATAAAAGTTAATGCAGGACATTTGAGACATGGATCTCTAGCTTTTAACTATGGGACATGATAGAGTGAATTTATTGTGTCCTTGAACCGCAACATAAATTTTTGACTCTAAAGCTGCTTTAAGACATTAAAAACTAATATATGGACCCATTTTGGATTTTATGACCTACATTAAAGGCAAGAATTGGACATGTCCTGTAGGTTTTCAATATTTTGAAGAATTTTTTAGCATTTGCGGAGCATGTGTTTCCCATAGACTTAAGATTTATTTCTTTACTTGGTTAACTCTTCTTAAATGTTTAAAATGACTTTTACATCGTCCTAAGGACTGTTGTGATCGAAGAGCTTCTGGAGGATGTCTAAAACGTTTTTTTTAATTAAAGAAATATATTTATCTGACATCTTGTTTTTATCGAAAACAAATCAGTCATCATCGTGATGCATTGAGATATCAAATCGAATCGTGAGACTAGTGAAGAGTCACACCTCTGCAGATATTTATACCTTCTTACACGTCTCCGCACTTGGAAACAAACGAAACCTGAACCGTGCAGCCAGGTTTAAGCCATTCTATTTCTGATTCAGTGTGGGAAAATGACAAGGGCCACCGACTCAGAATTTATTCTGTGGTGTTTCATTATGGAACTACAGTATATCTCAAGGGTGGGCCGGTCCAGTCGATATGTCCCTTTGCTTTGGCCGAACATCCTGCAGTCAACAGGCTCTGCATCAATAACGAAAGAACAGCCACGATGACCTCTTCAGCAGCCTCCCGGAGCTCTAATCCAGCTGTAAGTGAAATCTTTAAACCTGCAGAGGTGGTTCTCAGCTCACTTAGAGCAGAGTTTAATCAGCTGAAAACCAAACCTGGGAAACAATGATGTACCTAGGAACAAAAGCAGGGTAGATGTTTGCACCTGCTGTACGCCAGTCGTCTAGAACGACCTGCTTCATATAAGAAGCTGACTCACAGTCCGCAACAAATCCACCTATGCACATTCATGTATTCCCAGAATGCATAGAATGCACATTTCAGGGAAAAGGATGCAATGATTGGGTCTGCTTATCACGAGTTGACACTCGTATATGAGAGAAAGTCAAATCAGACGTGATGCTTTGACACCCTATAAGGATGTGTGCTCTACAGGGCTTTTCCTCTTAAACTGTTTCTTAGAGCCCGTCGATAAGATTGATGGATGCCTAATCAAGGCCCCCGTCTACTGATTTTACCATTAAAATAGTTCGGTTTGCTTCTAAGAACTCCACACGCCCCTTTACATTCACACACAAGTACGCATTTTTTAAAACAATGGAATAAGATGATTGTTTGGCTTACTAGAAAAAAGAAGGCCAAGAATTTGATCTTGATTTAGTCTGATGTAAAGCACTAAAAACTTATTCGACCAGATTTGAGCACCATTGAATTGAATCCTCTTTGACCCTGTTTTTCAAGATAAAGTACAAACAAGAGCTTCGTTGAAATCATAGCAAAAGAGCATCTGAATGTAGTGCATTACATCACCAAGGGATGAGATGTAACACATTTGGACATCAATGCTGGCAGACGCCCGTCCGTACGTTTGCCTTGTTCTGGCGGATTATCCGACCGTTGCATCAGCGACCCACGGCAGACACCAGGATTGTGTTGTAAGAGCATCAAAGCCCTGTCACCGACACATCGTCAGGGTTAGTTGTGTCTCTTTTGTCGTCGGTCGTGTGGTATATGAAAATGTTCTTTCACTTCTAGACCAGGCAGTCGGCCGAAATAGGTCAAGTGACCCCTCTTGATTCCCTCTTCAAAAATGCCCTAATGTGACTTTTCCGTGTCAGGCTTTCCACTCTAGCATTTAGCACACTCAGTACATTATGGCGCTGAAAAGGGGAAAAAGAAAGAGCCCATCATCAGACAAAGAAACACCTCTGGAAATAGCTCAGGAGTGCCGCTTCCTGTTCTAACAGAGCCGTGATTTGTTTGAGTGGTAATGATCTGTGTCATTCAGCTTCTAACTGGGATCTCACTCTGCAGCTGACTCATATGCTTTTTATAGCCATCTCTCTTGTCATTCCACTTCATAACAGCCGTCTGTGTGTGTGTGTGTGTGTGTGTGTGTGTGTGTGTGCGTGCGTGTGTGTGTGTGTGTGTGTGTGTGTGTGTGTGTGTAAGACCATCCTACTGGGAGGGAAACGGAGTGTTGATACTTCACAGCATGCTGTCTGGTAAAGTTTTTACAAACCAGGGGAGCTTAAGCCAACACGTACGGTTCGCTTGGCACTTGATTTGCGCGGTATAGAAACACGAATGCTCTCCCACTGGTTCCAACCACAATACTGTGGCTTTGATTTACCTTTCCATTATCCTACACACTCGATTTACTTTTTCACATTTGTGCTACAAGACTTGGTAAGTATTGTCTGTATTCACTAAATACATCTTTACCTTTGCGTAACAAACCTCCATAACCAGTCAGCCACAGTGCATGCATCTACAGTAGAAAACGACGTACCGTCACGTCGTGTGGAGAGGCCCTCTGCCCAATGGTCCTCTCTGTTTTAAATGGCAGACGTGTGAATGGGAAAGGCGAGGGAAAGCCCTGCCCTGTAGCGAAGCAGGATGGTGGATGAGTTGCTTTGTGTGTGAGATTCACCGGAGCTGTCAGCCTTTGACAGCTGCTTCCTGTCAACAACTGGATGCTGGTGGAATAGCCAACAACAAAATACAAGAGGTGCTTTATCCATCTTGAAGTTACACAATTACTCAGTTGTCGCATTCCTTCTGAGCAGACAAACACGATCAAGTGAGAGTCATGACTCTTTACAAGTGGTACAAGTCAGTATTTTTGACCAGCGGCGTATCAGAGACAAAGGATTTGAGGGAGCCTTCTGTAGTTTTGTCTCCAGTGGTTACTGACTGTGCAGCCAAGGTTGACTATTGAAATATTTCAGCATTCAGGGACAAGAAATTGAGGCTTAATGCATGACTTGGACTTGGACTATGGCTTCAGAATTCCGCCATATCTCGTGCATGCGTACTGTTCACATCGCGCGTGCGAACGGGACTCGCGCGTAGAAGTTAGAACCTCCACGAGTGAAGATATACATGGCGAGGAGGTCATTTGTACACTGAGAGGGAGCAAACTGTGTCTGTGAGCGCACAAGGATGTGCACAAGTGACAAACCTGCGTGCGCGCGTTGGCCAACGAGCACACGGCAGAGGAAAACATGTCCTGGTCGAAGACAACACCAAGGTTCCTTACTTTGTTCTCGGAGATTAATGTAATTTAATGCCATTCAGGTCATCTGGTCAGGTGATGTGCTTGTTAGTTTGCTGAAGGCTGTGCTCCCAGGGATTTTTGACCCTAATGGCCATCCGTTGGTAAGGTCTTACTCGTACACAAAAATAGTGCTTGCTTGCAATGATTTAGGTATGTATTGCCCCCTATAGTCAGGGAAAATGCACATTGTCGCTTTAAGTTTTGAAACTTGCCTTGAACTTTCCCTCTCAAATTCTGACTTGACCTTAATTGGACTTATTCTCTTAAGTTTATGAACAGACTTGGAATCATCCATTTACTTGAGTTGGACTTGCCCACTACAAACTTGAGATTCCACTTTGACTTTGAGAAGAACAATATAAACATCATAGTATTACTGTTTCTTTGTTCTAATATTAGTGCAGCTGGGATATTTCAGCCATTTTGAAGTCTATTTCAGTGTAGGAGTAATTAATTATTACCATCTTATCTGCTGCAGATACCTTTCCAGACCTCAGTTTGAAAAAGTAGTTCACATTCAACAAGAAAGAAGAGTTTGAGTTCAACCAAGACCAAAGTGAAAGTGTATGAAAACAGCTTAAATCTCATCAACCCTTGTTTTGTGCATGTTTACTCATCTCGATTTCTCATCACAGGCGAAGTTTCATGGAATTCTCAGTGTTTTTCCTAAAAAAAATGTCACCAGCAGAAGAATGTATCACTCTTGTTGCATCCAGGAATAAAGTCGTAGGATGTCTTCTGCTGAAGTGTTAAATTAACAGCTGCGTAAAGATTTATATAACATCACATGAACTGCTGTTATATTTTAGAGACATTTTAGAACCGCTCAGCAGTCCTGTTGAGCATTAAGTCTATTTTTCTTAATTGAGGATTCTCAAAAGTGATGCATTATGGGTAACATATTAGTGATTAGTTGGTTGTCTGTTGCTGGCTGCACAAAACGATTATCCCTCAGCAACAATAAACAATGCTTGAACTTTTTACGTAAAACTAATGAAAATGTGTGATTATGTAGACGACATTAGCATAGGCCTGTTTACCACTTGTCCCTCTTCTTGTTTTCCACTTTCATAGAGTTAAAGTTGACATTTTAGGATGTAGGGAAAGAGTTGCTTTTACCCCAGCAAGCTCGTGGTGTCCACGGTCAAAAAATGGTCGCGGTCAGACGTCGTAAATTTGTTAAAACATATGTAAGAGAAAATTCCCTAAAAATCCATTCAGTTACATTTGCACGTCTACAGTTACATGTATACTTGTTATTTTGACAATTAGTTAAATGTAGTTCAACATATAGCATCCCAGCAAACAGTGGTCCAATGGCAACGTCATGTCCACGGCCAAAAACTGTCGCGGTAGGATGGCTTAAATTGGTAAAAAATATGTAACTGAACACTTCCTAAAAATCCATTCAGATGCATTTGTACATATTTACAGTTATCTGGGGTTACGTATTTTGGCAATCTATAATGTGTAGTTCAACATATAGCATGTTGTGTACTAGTTGTAAGTGTACATCCACTAGGTGACATTTTGTACATGTCAAAGAGATAGCTCAACTGGTAAGTCATCCACCTTACACGTTGAGGACCTGAGTTAGAATCCAGGCTGGGTCGTATGAGATTTCAACTCAGATGGTATATGGAAGTGGTTTTTTTTATCACAGTAATTATATTATTTTTACATTTTTGATATATATATTTTTAACAGTAATATAGTAATGAGAAGCCTACTTTTTTATTACTAAGCATCCAAAAGAGACGTTTATCACACAGCCAGAAAAGGCGTCGGTTCAACTTTCCTTTTGGAACTATTTTTCAACCATAACAGAACGTCTCGGTTTGACGTTGTTTCAACAGTCACTAAATGTCCGAATGTTTGCCAGGCACGGCCTGCCTAGTAGGAGTTAGCAATCCCATGGAAGTATGGGTTTTCTCCAGGTGTTTCAGTTTTTCCCACAGACCAAAACATGCATGTGTAACGTGATGAAGGAGCTATTCCTCCAAGGTTATTTAATCTTTTCTACAGTTCCCTTTGACACAGCGCCAGAGTGCATGAAACAGCCTCAAGGTCATGCATTCGCTTCTAAACTGTTTACTTTCCAGCAATGAAGATAGAAGATGAAGAGACTCTTTTCTTTTTTCATTAAATCAAAGAACTCTATTTTCAATAAAGCTAATCAAAACAACTGTTAGTCAATAATACAATGTGACCGATCTGTGAAATCACAATATTATGATTAATATGTTTTTAATAAGTAATATGACTTAATCTAGTTCACTAGACACACTGATACACTAAGGTAAACAATCACATGACACGTTGCTGTACTGATCCAATCAGAACCTTCCTAGTCTGAAGCGTGGCAGAGTCTCTGTGGTGTTTATTAAATCTGTCAGCTTTGATTCGTCCAGAATCAAAAACATCCGGATTAATAAAACATTTCCAACGCCATCTTAAGTTCAGTTCTCAAGATCTCGTTCTCAAGATCCCATGAAGTTCACCGCATGTTAAGTGAAGTATGGACAGGCCATCTATACTTCTCTTTTAAGCTGAGAACCATTCAAGCTGGGAAAAATCTGTCGCTGTTACCAACCAAGCAACGGTGCCTTTCAGAATAAAAGCTGAACTTGCTGACCCAAGGAGGGTCTCTTTTTGACGCTGTGAAACACCTGTCACTTTTTACCTGGAGACTATCCAAAGGCCGGTTTGTCGTACTGCCAACGCTGTACCATCGGCTCCAGTACCAGAGGGAGGGTCGTGGACCTGGCATCCGGATCTGTACAGAGATCTCACTGAGGGTATGTGGATACGACACAAATGGCGTCTCATGTGTTTATGACTACGAGTCTCAAACTTTGATCAGTTAGGAGCAAAACATCATCTCCCACTCAGACTTTGCTTCTCCGGATGCGAAGGTTCTGAATTCGACATCATTCACACACACCATTCACCTCACACTTCATTCAAACAGAACATCCATCATTAGAGAGATAGTCTTGTTAAATTGTTTAAAATCATTTAGTAATAAATTTCCTTAAACGTTTGAAAGTCTCTCTCTCTTCTCTTGTCTCTCGGTTAATGCAAATTGTTTTTTTAAAATCCCTGTAATAAAAAGATCCAATCATCTGATTTAAATAACCCAGTGTCCATAAGATGGATTTCATACTCGATATGAATTTAGTGTCTTATGGTCCTTAATTAAATGTAATTAAAATCTATCATTACACATGTCTGACTAACTTTTAAGTTGCTTTGGATAAAAGCATTTTCAGAATGAATATAAAAGTACACCTGTCTGGAACCAGCAGCAGTGCCACATGTCGTGGTCCCTCAGATTGCCTTTCTCCTCTATTCTTATGTTTAAGGCCGGCCAACCAGATCAAAGGATCAGGCATTGATCTGCTGAAGTGGGACTACTTCATCTGGAGTAAAAAAATCTAGTTTATTCCATAAAATAGATTCGCAGGATAAAGATTTTTGTTCACCCGGCTTTAGAACCTAACCCTAACCCAAAAGGGTTTCAATAATTCCAACTAGGGTTTTAAGTGTATAGCATTGGAATACTAAATATTTTCGTGTTATTATATTTAATAAGCACCTTAAGGATCTCGAGCACCACTTTCACACGTTTTGCAAAAGAAAAGAAAAAAAGAGCATCTAATAAAAGAAAATGACCTTATCTGGTGTCTTGACTAACAGAAGGCAGCAGTAGTTCATATTTCTAATAAAATCTTTCTCAATAAGTAGCTTTGTGTGTTTTTATGCCATTCAGATCTGGTCCCTCCATGTTCTTTGTAATGAGTTTTAAATGACTTAATTGAACAGCCAATGACTTTCCAGTTGGATGTGTTGAATCAGCTGGAAATGAGAAGAGACAGACGTTCTCCAGCGCTTTTGGCGTTCCCAATGGCACATTCCTGGCTGGGTGTAGAAGGCCCTTTAATTAGCGTATCTTGCATCCAGGGACAGCATAAACTTACTTTAGTTTTAGGGGATATCTATCCACTCAGTCCCAAAACAGGTTGGAAAACTCATCAGGGTGAAATATCCAGTTCACTCTTTGAATCGGTTTAGCCTGTTTTCGCTGTTTGCGGTTTGAATAAATTGCTTGGTGATATTTTTTTTCTCTGTGTTTATTTCCATTCATACCTGTCCTAACTAATTTTGTAGGTAAAATGACAAAATGAGGCCAAGCTAGTAGGCTAATATGACAAGCAGATGTTCCCTAAAATGTTGGTATGTTCCAACGTGTAACACAAATGGTTAGGTCATGTGAAGTTAGCAGACTATCGAGTTTAGATAGTCTTCTTAAAAGTATTCTGAACAAAACAAAAATTCAAAAAAACATTCAATTATTAGTCATGTAAGAAAATATTGATTTGGCAGTATACCGCAATAGTTTTTCCTGCGATATTATGTTTATTCAAAAGGCGTGTATATCATTTTTGGAGGAATTTACATGCAAACATTTGCGTATTTTCTTTTCTTTTCGTGCAATTCAAACACCGACCGCTAGTTGGCAGCAATGTTTAATAGGTTTTGTTTCCACCACTGAAATGTAAACCCCTCTATTCAGATTCCTCATGTTAAACATGCTACCTATCAGTTTGGACTGTTTATTTTTCCCACAATAATTTTAGATTAAAATAATCACTAATATCATCTGGCCGAATATGTCACAAAATGTCGTGATATATCGTATCGTATCATGATACGTATTGTATCTGCAGAATTTTGCCAGTACACATTACTACAATTAATACCATCGATTAATTAGATAAAACTTTATAATAAGACAGATAATAAGCCTCATCCTTTGGAAAGGCTCATTGATGGGCAGTGTTGCCAACTCAGCGACATTGTCGCTGTTCCTAACGACTTTTTGACCCCCCTCAATGACTTTTTTTCCAAAAAGCGCCTAGCAACAAACCTAGCGACATTTCTCAGGACCCATTCCTACTTTCTGTAGAACTTTCTTGCAGATATTCCCCTACAGATTAGCAACAAAGAAACCATTTGCACTCTGAACCGTTCCTCCGGGAGTAAGGAAAGAACAATAATCTGCACATGTGCACGAGGACTGACCAATCATAAACCTTTTTCTGCCGGGCTGATTCGCCAAAGACAAAGGTACAGTTGCAGAGCTGGAGACCGCCGATTTATGCCTGCTGCTGCTGCAGGCTCACACTTCTACTAGAGACGGCGCAGACATCAACCTGCGATCTCTGGTTCTGCAGCCGTCAGACACTTTGGCTTTTCCTGCATTTGGCAAATAAAGTCAACGGGAGTTTCAACTACCGTCCCGTTTGCACACGCAGCTCTGTGGCTCATCTGAATTTCCGTCAGTGACACAGGGATGGTTATACTATGAGACACCCGCTCCCTGTTGCTCGGTGCGCCGTTAATATCACGATGGAGAGAACACACAACAGAGAAGTTGAGAAACTATGAGGTGTACAAAAAACCAGCTTTTTAGGAAAATGTCTGAGAGAATGAGGAGAGCAGGAGGTCTGAGTTATATCCTACAACAGAACTGTTTGGATCACCACACCATATCTGTCTTAATGCCACTTTATTGATAGTTTTGGAATTTATTGTACACATCAAAGCAATTTGGGCCATTTTAATCATACTAATTAATAACTTTTAACACGTAACAGTTTTTATTTTCCTCCCCTTTAGTCCAATATATCTTTTAGATGCTATGGGGAAATGAACGCCAAAGTGGCGTGATGACGTCATCAATATGTAAATTAGCATGTGACATCATCTGGCTACATCTAGCGACTTTTGGGGGGAACTTCAGCTACTTTCAGTCAAAAACAGTTGGCAACACTGTTGATGGGTAGAGAACGAAAGTTCACCATTAAATTTTCGTTAATAATTTATTGACCATTATTTTTTCTTAAGTTAATATTTGGATCACCAATAGTTTATGATTAGTTCATGATTATTTAGTTCACTTTTAGTTCATAACAGTTTACTATTAGTTCATTAATAGTTCATTATTAGCTCACCATTAGTTCAAGATTGATTCACCTTTCATTAATGACTAATTCACCTTTAGGTCATAACAGTTCAACATTTCTTCATGATTTGTTCACCTTTAGTGCACGAATAGTTCGCCTAAAGTTCCTGAATAGTTCACCATTAGCTCAAGATTAGTTCACAACAGTTCACCATTAGTTCAGTAATAGTTCACCTTTAGTTCATGATTAGTTCAAGTTCACTCTCGTAGCTTAAAAAGATTTTTTTGGTTTTCGTTCAAAGTATTAGCAGCTGGCATTCAAAAATTCTAATTAGCCTGAACTGAGTCTGTCCAGTATAGATGTAGCTGATTAGTCTATCTTGCTAGTCGTCACACGCTGGTGAAAAATTTTCCCCTCATTTGACCCATCTCCTGGGGGAGCTGCCAACACAGCCACACTTGGGAACCATTTGGTGCTTTAACCAGCCAATCAAACCCCTTAATTCTGAGTGTCAAGTGGGGAAACATTAGGTCCCATTTTTGAAGTCTTTGGTAAGACCCGACCCGACCCTGGATTTAAACCCACGATCTCCCAGTTTCAGGGTGGACACATACCACTAGGCCTGAAAGACCTAGCCTGTTTCTGAAAAAAACATGCTCATCTGCTGCCTGGCAGTTTTAAATATACCGGATGCGCCTCATCGGCTCATGTCTTACTTCCTGTCTGGCTCATAACATTTTTTCAGTTTGAAGAAAACCCGACAGGCGGATTGGTTCGGCGTCTGCAGTGATGCGGACGCTGAGCCGATCTGTCGTGGTGAAGAGGGAGCTGAGCCAGAAAGCCAGGCTCTCGATTTACCGGTCGATCTACGTCCCAATCCTCACCTATGGTCATGAGCTTTGGGTAATGACCGAAAGAACGAGATCGCGGATACAAGCGGCCGAAATGAGTTTCCTCCGTAGGGTGGCCGGGCTCAGCCTTAGAGATAGGTGAGGAGCTCGGACATTCGGGAGGGACTCGGAGTAGAACCGCTGCTCCTCCGGATCGAAAGGAGCCAGTTGAGGTGGTTTGGGCATCTGGTCAGGATGCCTCCTGGACGCCTCCCTGGGGAGGTGTTTTGGGCATGTCCTGCCGGCAGGAGGCCCCCGGGTCGACCCAGGACACGTTGGAGAGGTTACATCTCCAATCTGGTCCGGGAACGCTTTGGGGTCCTGCCGGAGGAGCTGGTGGAGGTGGCCGGGGAGAGGACGGTCTGGAGCTCCCTAGTTGGGATGCTGCCCCCGCGACCCGGACCCAGATAAGCGGAGGAAGACGACGACGAAGAAAACCCACATGTGGCGTCCGTAAAAGAAGTAGACTGTGCAGAAACTTTCTGTAGCTTTGCATCCGGATCCAGACTCCAGCCGGTGTGATTTTGATCTTTGCGGAAGCCGTTTAGAGTCCAGACGACATCCGTTCTATACTTGTGCTGAACGCAGCTTTTGTAGTTGATAAGTCAACTCGTGCTTTAATGGTGGGGGGGCAATTATCTTTTCACATCACTGAAGTCAAAACCAAAACAACCGTTAAGACAACTAGATTTGAATACAGGCACACTCAAAGAAAGGGATGGCTATAAAAGCTGCATTAAAGCGTGTTTAACTATTTAACTAAAGTCCAGAACAGTTTGTGCTGGCTTTTGTTGCATCAGACATCGAGTAAGAGGAAAACCCTCCTGCCATGGATCACCTGTTGCTTCTTATATAATAGAGATCCCTGTGGAAGAATTCAGATGCCAGGTCTGTTATCTGCCAAAGATTCTGTCTGAATCCTAATTTTTAGTCTTCGTTTTCAGGCATTTCAATTGTCTCTTGTAAGAACAGGGTGGTTTGGCGGCTGAATGGGAGCTTTACAAACAAAGGTGACGTTGAAGATGAAGGCGAGTAGAACACTGGACTGTACTAATGAGCTGGTTGGGGCTGGACTCGGCTTCAGGAAGCCCTGGTCTTTCCTCGGCTGTGTCCACGAGCTCCGGTGCATTGTTTGAAGCAGCCTTAAGCTGCATGGCGACAGAGGCTTTCTGAGTGCCAGGTTCCCGTTCACACTGATCACACATTAGACTGATCGAATCAGACTTCAGCCCTGCTTCCTGACTAACTCGATTTGCTCTCGCACGCTTCCCCTTTCACGCCGAGCACATGCACACACGTTTACACACACACGGACCTGGGTGCACTTTGAAACGCGCACAAAGAGACAAACCCAACAGCGAGCAGGGCAGCACCCATTGAGCTTTAATGAAAAGCAGGAAAAGCCGTTACCTTGGCAACTGCCGGCACACATCTTCAGGAGGACCCAGATTTCCTGTCTCACTGTGGTCGTACTGTTTTGGCTCTGTTTTGATAGCTGCGGCATCCCTGGGTGGATTGTCTCACCACTGTGAGAATTTATGCAATATCATCTGAAATTAAGCAAAATTCTCAGCCACACATTTAACTCCCCAGACTTGTATAAAACGCCCCAAGTCTCCTAAAAGGGGAGTCGCTGATCCGAGTGTTTCGTGTTGGCCTTGAGCCTGTTCCTCCTTTGTGCATTCAGCTGTTGAGCAACTCTACAACAAGAACACAGCTGCCAAAAACAGAGGATCATGGGGATTTATCCAGCGTGATTCATCCGACACTTCCATGTTCTTTTATTCCTTTCCAGTCTGAAACATTAAAACCACATGCAGTGTAAAGACAAAGTCCAGCATGTCAGGAATATATTTGATTGTGCAAAGCAAGCTGCCCTCCCATTATCATTCTCATCACCATCACCCTAATCAGATTACTCTAATTGTTATAGCTGTCTGTGCAGCGTTTGTTATCTTTGTTTGTTGGCGTAAACAGGAAACATATCAGAATCCCACATGGGAGCTTGGTGGAAGAGCTGAACATTTGTACCTGGATGTAATTTATCCAAACATCCAAAACACAAGAAGACTTTAACAAGTGTGAATTTCCCACTGTTAAATCATAGAGGCTGTTAAATAACAAGTAACATGGTGCGTTCGTGTTTCTTTTGGAAACCATCATAAATCATGCTAAAACCAGTGTGTCGTGGGCAGGGGTGGACTGGCCTATCTGGCATTCTGGCACTGTCCCGGTGGGCCGCTTAGCCAAGTGGGCTGCTTGCCCAGCTTGGGCCGACACTACTCCACAGCTGGTGATCTGCAGAACATTAGCTACATGGTAACCCGAAGCTAACAGAGTTTTTCCAGGTGTTTTTACCAAGAAAAACGCAGTAGAGCGTAGGAGGTGTTTCACCGTGTTAGCATGTAGCTAATGTCCCGCTGATCTCCGCCCGTGGAGAATGAGCTGATCTGGAAGGCCAGGGCTCCCGGTCGCTGTGGTCTGGCGCTGTTTGTAATTTAACAGTCCCAGTCCATATTAGATCTCACATTCAGCCTTGGGATGAGTCCGCGGGCGGCAATACACCCCACCCGCACCGCTCTCCCAATTGGGATGGCCGACGATTCGTAAAAATGCCAGGGCCAAATTTTGGTCCCAGTTAGGAATCCACATTCGTAAGAAAATACACACATTTTCTGTTGGTTTCACGCTATGTTGATGCACAAGACGTTTGTGACACAAGATTTGATTGCAAATAGTTCAGTTTTCATGGTGGTCTTGCAGTTTTTTGTCACAATTTAGCCAAAACAAAGGGATATTTGAATAATGGAAAAAACATAACCGTGTATAGTCAAGTCAGGATACACACATCATATTTGTTTGCTCGTCAGACAAAAACTACACTTAGGTGTGCGTATTGGCAAGAATCTGGTGATACGACATTTATAACATTACAGGTGTGACGATATTTTGTGATACTAAAAGCCAGACATAAAGAGACAATGTGTAGTTTTAACCATTCATTGCTGGAAATATCCATCAAAATGTTGAAAATGAATTAAATGATGCCCAGTTGTTGAAAAATATTAGTGGCTTTGTAACATATAACCTTAAAAATCAGGTCTAAAATACATGGGAGCGGGTCTAAGTCTCCGGGCGACGCCATATTAGACGCCATGCTTCCTTCTACAGGAGCCCACGAGGACAAAATGCATTTAATGATTAATAACAAATGGTTACTAAACTTTTGTCATTCACTTCACTTCACTTGTTGCCAGTGATGAAAGGGAGTCTGATGTGCTGTTATTTTGCTAAACTTTGCAGTCTCCAGGGCTTTTTGACCCTAATGAGCATCCATAGGAAAGGTCTTACTCCATCCAACACAAAAACACTGCTTGCTTGCAACGATTTAGGTATCTACTGCCTCCGATCGCCAGAAAAATACACACTGTCACTTTAATTGTTCTGTCAGAATGAAGGCGTAGTTATAATTGCACCATACAAATACAGTAAAGATTTACATGCAAATCCTCAACAGAATATGTATACACTGATTTTAAATATTAATTCAGTATCAGAGCTTGAAATATCACAATTTTTATTGGTTGAATGTGCAACAATTTAATAAAAAGCTACACATTTTTTTAAAGAGGTCAATGGGGCGTTTACAGGTGTGCAGAATGAAGGTATATTTCCTTTAAAAGCTATATTTTAATTCTAAATTTTGCCAAACATTTATTTTGACGAGCACAGTACTGGGTTTATGTTTACATTATTGTTGGGCGACGGTGGCAAAGGAGTTAAGTCCTCGCCTCGTAATTGGAAGGTTGCAGGTTCAAGCCCCACTCAGTCTGTCGCTGTCGTTGTGTCCTTGGGCAAGACACTTAACCCACGTTGCCTGCTGGTGGTGGTCGGAGGGACCGGCGGCGCCAGTGCTCGGCAGCCTCGCCTCTGTCATTGCTCCCCAGGGCAGCTGTGGCTACATCGTAGCTCATCACCACCAGTGTGTGAATGTGTGTGTGAATGGGTGAATGACTGATTGTGTTGTAAAGTGCCTTGGGGGGTTCCAGGACCCTAGAAGGCGCTATATCAAATACAGGCCATTTACCATTTTACATCTACCAGCCAATAGAGGGCACCATTGTTGGTTGCCAAATACGGTACAGCAAGAGCGGTACTGTGGAAAACTTCAAACTCGGCAAGTTAGGCAGCTTCCTCTGAGCCCAGAAGATGTTAACTTTCTCAGAGAGTTATGTCAGAGCGACCATAACAGATCTAAAACGCCTACAACAGAAGGACCCAAATAAGAAATGTCACGTATCAGCAGCGAACCCGTTATCCCAACGGCTGGAAACCTTGTTCTATTGTTGCAACTACAACCTCCACACACCAGATGTCGCTTTGGTGTTCGTGTTCCATATTCATCCTTTAAATTATTTATTTTTTCCATCCCTACCAGTGTTAGTGTAATATTGGTAAATATCGGTTATCCGGTTTAACGGCAATATTTTTCAAACTTGAAATGTAAGTGGGGTAAGATTTAGGTAGGGGGGGTACCTTCATGACAGCTCTGCTTTTTTTTAACTTATCCATTTAAATGTAATTAAAGCATGAGATCATGAATAATTTACCTCCCGCTTGCTTCAGGGAGGTCCTCGATCTTATGCTAAAAGTGTTACAGCCTAGAAGGCAGAGGGTGGCGAAGTCGCTCAACCACGGTTTTCTGACTAAAAGAGCCTGCCGATCATTGTTAGCTTCAGTTAGCTCACAGCTACATCGACTCAAGAGTTTGATGGCCGTAAATCATCTGCCCACACCTTCACAGCACCACTCTCGGCTCCATGTTTGTATTTTCCAGGAGTGATGAGACATGTGACACAACCAAAATGGCGGTGGTGGGAACCGCCCATTGGGCTTCAATTCAAAAACCCATGGGTGATGGCACAGAGGGTTCAAACATTTTATACATGCAGTCAGTCGTGTCACCATGTAGAGCATGTGTGTACTCTGGTTGATTGCCAGCTCTCTCTTGTGGATACAGAAATCTATTGGTCAGCGCTCTAGGGTTGCGTTTTGCTGTAGAGGCCAGGGGTCGGACTCAGGGAAATTATAAATTATGAAAGATTAGCTACTTTATATCATAGAAAAAGAGATTTAAGAATGTTGGAAGTTTGATTTTAAATATGTAAACTACATAACGTTCAGTCTATACAGAGAGTGTGAGTCTGGTGGTCCGTATTAAGTCAGACCTGTTCTCTACGAGGGTTGGGCTCCACACGGGCCGCCCTTTTTCACCGGTTCTGTTTATTGCATTTGTGGACAGTTTGGGGGGTAGAGGGTGTCGAGTTTGGTGGCAGGTTTGCAACCAAGTATGAAGTCGCTTAGATGATGATAGGCACATCCAAGTCCATGGTCTGCCAACTCCAGGCCACGGCAGAGGTCCTGGAGAAGTATCTAAGGGAGGAAGGAAGGAGGGAGCAGGAGATTGGCAGGCACATCGAGGCAGCATCTGTCGTGGTGCGGTTGTGATGAAGAGGGAGCTAAAACAGAATGCCAAGCTCTGAATCTTCATCCCGGCCCTCAACTATGATCACGAGCTCTGGGTAATGACAGAAAGAATAAGAACTCCACAGAAAAAACGTGTTTCCTTCGTCAGGTGGTCTGGTTCAGCCTTAGAGCTAGGGGGAAGAGTTTGGACATTTGGGAGGGACTCGGAGTAGAACCATTGCTCCTTCATGTCAAGAGGAGCCAGCTGAAGTTGTTTGGATATTTGGTGAGAATTCCCTCTGGATGCCTCCCAAGGGAGGTGTCTCAGGCATGTCCTGCTGGCAGAAGGCCCACGACCCGTTGGATTGGGATTATATCGCCACGTTGGCCAGGGAACACCTGTTGATCCTGCCTGGCGGTTCTGATGGAGTTTTCTGAGGAAAGGGAGGTTTGGGCCTTTCTGTCAGAGCTGCTAACCCCCTGATACAAACTCAGATAAGCGGGTGAAAATGGACGGACGAATATTAATCCAACCAGTTAAATTTATATTCATATATTTTTCATCAATGTGAAATTTTGGCCCTGTCCACACGTAGCCGGGGATCTGCCAAAACGTAGATATTTTTCTACGTTTTGGCCTGTCATCCACACGAAAACGGAGTTTTTTCCACACGAAAACGGATCTTTTTAAAAACTCCGGCCAAAGTGAAGATCTGCGTTTTCTCCGTTTTGGGTGTCTGCGTGTGGACAGACAAAACCAGAGTTTTAAGGTCCGCAACGTCACTTTCCGCTACAAAAAAATGCTGACATCACGTGTGCGACCTGTGTTTACACTAGCCGGCATCATGGAAGCCTTCGGAGCTGCGCTCGCTTTATCAATTGTCCAAGCGCTTTTTGCTTGTTTGTTTTTGCAAGCGGGATTACTGCTCCTTGCGGAAGACCACAGGCAAAGGACGAGGTTAAGAACGGGGGAAGTACTGCCGCCTACAGGTCTGGCATGTCCTTAACAACGTATTTATCCGGGTACGTGTGGACAGAGTTTTTTTTTTTAAAACGAGGTGGTGTGTATGCAAGTTTTTGGAGGGGCGGACATTCGTTTTTTTAAAAACCCGGCTACGTGTGGACTAGGCCTTAGTTGCTATGGTGTTGTGTTATTGTGCTGTTGTGTCTTGGGCCATGCTCCTCGTCCAACTTGTCTGTGTTAGTGGATGTCAGGTGGCTGAAAATGGCAGCTTCACCTCTGTCAGACTACCCTAAATTACCATGTAGTTTATAACAAATAATCCATCATCTTTGAATTAAGTGCCTAATCCATCATTATGTTTTAAACATTACCTAAATGTTCAGGATGAATAATTTTGAAACTAATAATGAGCCCTGGGGGACACCACAAGCAATGTCCACGGGACTTTTCACCCAATTCAGTAAATAATCCCATATTTATAATCTCATTAGCCTCCTGGACTTGAATGGTTCAAATGTAATTCAGCCAACCATTAGTTGGCGGCTAGCCATGCTATATCTCTTTACCTTTCAGTGTATCAAACAGTGGGTGTTCATTTTAGTGATTTATTTGAATTCTTGCTTTTGTAAATAAACAGTTGATCATAATTTATTATGTAAAAACAGATTGGCATTTGTATGAATGGAGTATGCCTAAGACCCAGCAGAGCCATAGAACTTCCACCAGTCCTCAAGTGGATCATGAATCTGCATCTATTTATGTCATTTCTCTCTCTCTCTCTCCTCATCCTCCTCCTTAGATGGCCTACAAGCCCTGGCTCTGTGCTCAGTATTTTCCCAGCATTCAGCAGTCGTGTCAGAGAAAGAGACCATGCCACCAGTACTGCCTGGAGGTCCAGCAGAGCTGCCCGTTCATCCTGCCCGACAACGATGACCTGATCCACGGCGGGAACCCCAGCTTCATCTGCACAGGTTAATACCGGCCCGCCGCCTGGCGCTGCTGCTGCTTCCGCTCTCCGGCAGATGAAGGCGGGCTGCATGTTTGCACGTGTGGGCGTTTTGGTGGCCTTGTGTTCCCTTCATGAAAAAAAAAACTAATTTAATTTTCTAATAGTGAATAACACTTCATGAAAGGATGCATAAAATTAATTCATCCATCTAATGGATGGTATCCCTCCAGAAAAACAAGCTTGTGTTTCTGAAGGCTGTCCGATGACATCTAGTGGTTGATGTGTGCACTACAACACACAAAAACACAAGGATGTGCTAAACATCAAACTGGATTTGTCGTGTTTCTTTAATATTAACTGCACTTTTAGTCAGCTGTAAACAGCAGGGAATAAACCTCAGATATTAGATGATGTTTGTTTCTTTATGGCATCATTTATTTTTGTAGGCATTAATCTTCACAGCACAAGTCTCAGATTACAGATTAGAATTTTTCTTTGAACAAAATTTGGAATTTGTATTCCAGAGAATATCCCACTTTTGTTGTTTTTTAATTTTTATCTTTGTTACTGGTTGTTTCATTCATGTGACATTTTACTTTTATTTAACCTCATTTTGTTTTGTTTCTCACATTATGGTTCATTTGTGAATAGATAGTTCACTTCAGACACAAGCAACAACTTTCATTCTGAGGTGACATTTAGATGTTGTTGAATTATACATGTATTTATTTATGGTTAATTATCTATTATCTAGTCCCGCTTAAGAATAGAGATTGGTACAATCTTGCCTCCTTGAGCTTAATAATGGACCGTAACACTCTTGGTGTTTGTGGTGGCTGGTGATGAGTCTTTCTCTGTGGGGGAAATTTGTTCCATTCTTTACAAAACCATTTTAATGTTCAAAGGTCAGAGTTTCTTCTCAATGATTTTCTGCTGAAGAGCAGAATTCATGGTTCCATCACTTACAGCTACAGGACCAGGTCCTGAAGCAAAATAGTAGCAGCCCCAGACCATCAAACTACCACCACCATGGTTAATTATTTGCACGATGTTTTAGTGTTAGTTTGACTCCAAATGGGACGGAACACACACCTTCCAGAATGTTCTGCAGCATGAATGTAATTTTTGGGGGGGGGACAGGGGGGCATGCCCCCCCCCCCCCACCACCACCACTTTTTCCAAAGTTAAGTTTTGACCCCTGCACTTTTTAACCATCCGAAAACAATAATATGCTATATTAAATTGACACTGGTTGAGCTCTAGGACCAAGCAGAAAACAACCGTTTGTGATGAAGCCTGTTTCCCATTAGAGCATACTGTAAAGATACCCCCCGTGCCCCCCCCCCCCCCCACACACACACACACACACACACTTCTAAAGTGAAAATTACGTCCGTGTTCTGCAGTTTCCTCTTTAGAACAAGGCATGATCTTCTAATCTTAGTAGATCTTCTAGCTTAGTAGTGATCAAACTTGTGTGGAGATGACTCAACCAAAGGGACAATTACCATTTTGTTTACGGCCAGGTTTGTTGGCATAGCTTTTTTTCTTAATAAATTCAATAATTAGAAATCTGCATTTTATATTTTCTTAGGCTGTTTTGTCTAATATTGAAATGCAGATCTGAAAGGTTTAAGTGACCAAAAACAAAAGAAGATACATATTCTCAGCATTGTATGTCAGGTTAGCTTGAGCTGTATCCAATTTTTAATGCCGCCTAGCTTCCTCCACGTTTTACCACGGTGTACGGTATTACCGGGACTAATTTAAAAATGATGATGTATGCCTCAAGTGGGACTACCAACCTGTTGGTTTGGACTTTCACCCTTCAGAAACGGAATAACAAACACTATAACTAAAACAATAACAGCGTAACTCCTATAATATTAACAACTGTTAAAAATTGCTGTTTAAAAACATTTTCCGCCAGAAAAACCAGAACGTTAACCAAATTCCGACTGCTGAAAATCTGCTTCGATGAGCTTGTGGCACCAACACATGGGGACTTTTGGGCTAGTCGCAGCGTCTGGGGAAGGCTGGCTGCTTATTTTTTACCAGAAAAGCGCGTTGTTTCGTTAAAACAGGCTCCAGACAGAAAAGTGCTGTTTTAGGTAAGGCTCGCTCCTCTGCGGTTCCGACGGAGTGAGCATTCAAATTCAACCATGCTTCTGTTTTTTTTACTTGATATTACTTGTATTTATTTCTTTTATTTATTTTGGCTTTTATTTTTTCTATCCTCATTGGAACTGGCACCATTGCTATAACACCGGCTGTATACAGTAATTCCGCTCAAGCCTAGTTAGCAGTATGCCAGTATTCAGGAACTCTTAGCAGATATAGCGTGAACTATTAATACTTTCTGAACTGTTACACTTTAGCAGTTGCTAAAAAAGATGAAAGAAGTTGTGTTGTCTTTTTAAGGACAGAACTTAATTGATGGGTTCAGATCCCGCTTGTATAGATGAGGTGACAGCCCAGTTGACAAGCCAGTCACCAACTGATTAAGGAATAAATTTCTTTGGGTTTTACTGGTTTGGGGGAGCTCTTCCATTACTAGCCCTAATGCAAAAGACCCACAAAAAGTTGGTCAAAATGGGGTCAAATCTTAAAAAGACCAAACATTTTTAGACTTGAAGAAGGTACTTTCCTTGGTGTTTCTTATCAAAGTGCACACACAACCCTTTGTTTTGTTGTTGACGCAGCTGGGGAAAAACAACATTTTTATCTAGTGTGCTCTCTTTCCTAGGGCTCTTGGGAGATCATCCATCAGACAGTGAGGCGGAGTGCTGCGACGTCCGATGGGACACCAAAATGGACAGTCCTTCAGGCAGCACACTTAAAAAGACTGTTTCTTCCTGCCAGCCCGAGGGGGCTTCGGCTACTTCCGCTGCCACCCAGAGACTGTGCAGCGGGCGACTGAAGATCTGCCTGCTCGCCCTTGTCCTCTTACACACTGTCATCATCATTTCAGCCTCCCATAATTCTACGTTGCTGAACGTGGCTGCGATCTTCTCGCCAGAGGAGGGCACGTCAAACGAAGAGTGAACCTCGGGGTTGAATTTGAGGCTGGAGCTTACCAAGAGTGGCGGCACCAAAGCATGGTTATGGCTGGCTGGGATAATCCGCTGGAGATGTCACTACAATCTGCTGCCAATTAACCACCCATCACAGGAAGTGGGAGGTTTTGAGCGGGAGCTAAGGGTGCTGGGACTACGCGACCAATGTTTTAGGACCATCCTCATTAAAGAACTGACCTCTTGCCACTTGAAAACTGCTCATTGTTTCCACCCCATCCAATGTTTTCTAGCATATCGTCCTTCTTTTCCATCCCGTCCTTCCTTCCCTTCCTCCAGCCTTCCCCTCCCTGTTTTTAGAGTCTGGATGGGTGGCATGTCAGAGAGAGAGAGTGGACATTGATGACGTGTGCATGCCAACTTGTCATTACCTTTAGATTTTTGCTGCAATTTCTTTTTTCCAGGTGCCAGAATATTTTGACATATCGACTGTGTTCCACATCCTACTCTTCATCACCTTAGAGGCGTCTTCTTTAGTACGTTGTATGTGATGTTGCTTGAGGGCCTGACAGTATCAGCTCATCTTTCACTTGGTTGTGGGTCTTGCTTTTCTGAAAACAAAATGTGTGTGATTCTTCCGTGTCCTGACGTTCAGCTTGATTTTTTTTCCTACTGGACCTTTTCTGAACCCCTTAACGACGGTACATGCCTAAGCATTTTAGGACCTTAAGTGCTCTACTCCACCTTGTTCATCCATTGAGCAAGTTGGGAGTGAGGTGGAAAAGGTGGTGACAGTTCAGCTATCAACACTTTCAGGGTGTTGCAGGAGTCAATACCAAGCTTAGTCACAGTGCAGTGCTCTTTGATGGGAAAAGGCAATTTCTGGTGTTTATAAAACGTTTGGTTTACCTCGTACGGTGGTTTGGCTCGTCTTAACAGCACTGCAGATATAAGGACTTGGATGTAAGACCGAAGGAACAACCCGGGAATGCCAGAGTTGCAAAAAGACAGATCACTGGGGATCTCATTCATTACCTGTGTGTAATCTGGTCTCCACACAAAGAATTCAGATTACCAAGTTTATGTAAATTATTGGATGCTTCGTGGGTCTAGTTGAGGTGCTCCTTGGATAGAATAGAGGTAAACTAGAAGGTCAAATAGGCTCCAGGGTACAATCTTACTTGTAGAAGTCAAACTAGAATAGAAGAGGAAACCCATTTTGTCTCGTATGCCAAAACGTTAATGTCTTTAACTGGTCTTTGTTAATGCCATGGAAATAACTGTGAATCATTTTAGTAGAGTGCACCTTGGAGTCCTTACGTATTTCTAAAGAAATCCAAGTTCCTAGATGTCCTAGACATTCCTAGACATCCTAACTGAGCCTGCAACCTTGTTGGACTAGTTTTAAGCCTTGTTTAGCCTTTCCTTTAGAGGGTTTGTAGGCCACAATTGAATGAACCAACAAGTCTCAACGGTGGTTGCAGAACATAGGAACATTTTAATGTCTCTTACAAGTACTGGATTCAAGATGCCATTTTCTGTGGCCGGTTACATTTACCCATAAAGGCTGATCTACTCCGGTCTTGCAACTCTTCCTAGTGATGAAGGTTGTTAAAAAGACACAACTGTCTTTGGTAAAACCTTGAGGACAAGTTCTTAACAAGTCTTTAGCCTCTTAACACCAAACCAAATCTCAGGGAAATTGACTAAATGTGTGAACTTACCAAGGGAAGCAAACCAGTGAAAGGAAAGTGGCCGTGAAAGCTTCGTGAAACTCCCTGTTGAATTTGATGACATTGATTTATAGAATCCAATATCTTTGGGTGGCTTTAGCTCTACTGCCTTTTGCTTGTTAAGTAACTTAACCAATCAGAAAGCTTCAGTACTAAAAGGTCACAAAACTCCTTCAAATACCCTGTAAGACTAAGATCAACTTGGAATTTAGTTTGGAACCATTTGCTATTGTTGAGTACAAGAACCTCAAATGTTGCTAGTCATGAAAAAGTTTTTTGTTTGATGAATGAGATTCCTGGGGTCTTTGAGTGCCTCTTGACTGTGTAAAAATAGTGAGGCCAGTAAGGCAATCCTGGGTTGTTTCCTGCTTTTCGTCATGTTCACTTAAATGGCTTGGCTCTTTCGTATCTCAGAGTTGGTGCAAGTGACCAATCAATCAATCAAACCACTAACTCTTAAATCACCAACAAGCTGATCGATTGCTGTCTTAAAAGGACTAGCAAAGAGTCAGCATGCGAGGAGTGTGTGGAGTTTTAAGGGCTTATCCATCAGATTAGTTTCGTCTTTTCTTTTTTTTTTTTACTTTCTTTCATGGTTCCTGCTGTTGGGTCATTGCTACTTTTTTATTCAAGAGATAGGACAAAAAAGATATTAGACTGAAGCTTGAAAGTGAGTTAAAGGATTAAGTTCAATCTTTCCTTTTTTTATTTTTTCTAACGATGAGCTAAAAACAGACTGATGTGTGTGGTGGTAAAAAAAAAAAATGACATCGTACCAGTGCCCTTCCACTCCCCAGTTGACCTTGCCTCGACTCCCATAACAACTGGTAATTTGCTTTTTCCCTACATTGAAGTCACATAAAAAGAAGAGTTTTAGCTCCCAACCCAATTTTTTTGCCCGTTTGTTTTCCATAATCCTGCACCAAGTGCTTCTTTCTCACATTTGTTTCTAAACTAAAATAATATGATGAGAACAACGTTCCCCTGCAGACAGCATCAAATGTGCTCGGCCCACACTTTTGGCTCCGTTCCCTCGATTCTTCGCTGATTGAGTCCTGTGGATCTATGCAGATGAACCCCGCCTCAAACTGTCACATTTCCTAAGACACTGTTGCCGCCACCACGACCCTTTACCCCCTTTTTGTCCTTTCTGCTGTAAATATGTCCTGAGGGTGTGGGATCCCCTAAACCTTCCCCCAATCAACCTGTTCTGCCCCAATCCAACCCCTGTTTCAATCTCACTGTGTTTTTTTTTTTTTGTTTGTTTGCCTTCTTTGTTTTCTGTCCTTTTTGAAATTTCGGCCACATTTTATGTTGTCTAAAGCCGTGGTGTGAGTTGATGAGTAGGACTAAGTTGGATGTTCAAAGAGATGACAAAGAGGTCTTAAAATATATTTATATCTATATCTATATATAAAATACAAAGCTTGAACTGAGAAAAGGGTACAAATATAGAGAAAAAAACAATGATAAAGTTGTCATATTGTCATTCTAGAGATGCTTTAGTTTGCTATTTTACTTTCTTTTTTTTTTCTACAAAAGACTTGGATGAAATTATTTATAAAATGCGTCCCACAAGTCATGATCTTTTTTGGACGTGAAACAAATACATTTATTAACATTTTGTTCAAAAGAAAATAAATATAAATTATGTTAAACATTACTTGTGTTTTTTTTTTAACACCCTATCTATGAACATGTGACAAAAGTTTTCGGTAACACTTTAGTTTAGGGAACACAAATTAACCATTAATTAGTTGCCAATTAATACGCATATTAGTGGACTACTAATATGATCCTAACTGATTCATAAACACATTTGACGCCATTTGCCGGTCTACCTACCCTTCAGGAAGTCCCCTTTAGATCAGAAATGTCGAGGTCCAGCTTGACCTTCTCTGGAACCGAGCCGGTAGGAAAAGCAGCGGTGCCGACCAGACCAGTCTGTGAGTTACTTCCAGGTCACGACGATTTGTTGGCGTCTGGTGAGACTCGAGCCTGGGTCTTGATGGTTCAGCTTTTATTCTGAAAGGAACTGTTGCAGCAGTTGGAACAACAATGAATTTTCCAGCTTGTCGTTGTTCTTTTGGTTAAAGAGGAAAGTTACGGATTGGCCACTCCGACACTTCTCTAGAACGCTTTGAACTGGCGTTAGAGATGACGTGGCATACTTTTATACTTCAGATGTTATGGTTTATTGTCGAATGAAAAATTACCAAACACCATCAGAACCACGCCTCCGTCAGATCTGTCAGATTCTGATTGGATCAGTGAAAGTAATGTGTCGTCTTTTAACGCTACGTGAAATGAGTCCTGTTGGAACATTTAAAGTCATAGTACCTTTATATTCTGTAGGATTATATTAAAGTAATTAATATTCTGATTTCACAGATCGGTCACATCTTATTTATTGACTAACACTTTGATGGATTAGCTTTATTGAAATAGAGTTCTTTGATTAATTAAAAGAAAAGAGTTCATTCTTCATTCTTCTGTTGAGCTGAAAATAAGCAGGTTAGAAGGAATGCATGAGACCTTGAGACCATATCTCATGCAGACTAGTCCTGATGCAGAGGAGAGGGAAAACAGTCATTTCATTCTGTTACAACTTCTTAATATAATTTCATTATTTTTAGCTTATTTTTGTTTTGTAGAGTTTTGTAGGGTCATCATATGGAGTAAAATATATATTTTATTTTCATTACTCCTTAGATGTTTATTAAATTTAAAAACGGGACAAATTGTTTTCTAGAGAGAAGCTTGTAGAATAAGTTTAAATCTGCATCCTACTGCTCTTATTCTGTTGACCTCTAATGCGTGCACATGTGCAATCTGATAAACATCCACATGGTGGTGTTCTTAAACTAAATGAGTTATCATTCCTAGTTTCATAGTAGGAGCTACAGTGGCTTAAAAACACGTGGGATGCACACCACCACAACCCCTCATAAGCTATCCTGCATCATTTAAACAAACCCTCCCCCATCCCCGTTCTCCTAAATAGAAACGTAGAAATAGAAATGAGATGTTTCCTGTTCAAAAAATTAGCTTACTCTGAGTTCTTTGTGATCTTTATACACACACACACAGAGAGAGAGAGAGAGAGAGAGAGAGAGAGAGAGAGAGAGAGAGAGAGAGATTTTATAAAAGGTATTTTAGCTCTGTTGACTAGATAGGGGTGCATGTTCACAAAAAGGAGGCAATGGAAGCTAATTGTATGGACGTTATTTTGGAGGGGGGACAGGGGAGACATGTCCCCCCCCACTTTTTCCAAAGTCAAGTTTTGACCCCTGCACTTTTTACCATCCAAAACAATATTACGCTATATTAAATTGACACTGGTTGAGCTCTAGGACCAAGCGGAAAACAACCGTTTGTGTTGAAGCCTGTTTAACATTAGAGCATACTGTAAAGATACCCCCCCCCCCCCCCACTTCTAAAGTGAAAATTACGTCCATGGCTACTTGCCATCGAATGCGCCCTAGAGGAGTGGTGTCACTAGTTGGAGGGTGCAGAGCTGTTAAGACTGGATTATACTAGTCACAAAAATCTTGCCTACATCCAAGCAGATAAAAGGTTAAACCTACAGCAGTCGAGCTGGTCTCTGTCTTTCTCCCATTTCAATCTGTCGAGCTTTCTATCTCCAGGATCAAAGAATACCAAACCCAACGCCCTCTCTCACCACTTCTTCCCTGAGGACTGTGAAAAAATTCCAGCCTCCGAATTCTCATCCAGTTGCCAGATAATACTGATGGCGTCCACTCGCAAAGGTTACATGTTTGCGTTTAACGTTTGTGCTCAAAATAAAACCAGGAACAAACCCTCTTATGGTCTGCTCCTGCCTGTCCCTGTCCCCTGGTCCCACATCGTCACCAGCTTACCCGCAACCAAAGGAATGACCACAATACTTACCATCATTGACCATTTCTCTAAAGACCACCTCAGAAAACTAGCATCAGCCTTCCAGACCTCCCGCCTCTTGGTGAAATGTGTTCCATCTCCATGGCATCCCTCAGAACATTCTGCTTGACCATGGCCGTCATTTGATCTTGCAAGTATTGAAGCAGCTCTGTCTCACCTTTACAACCATGGGCAGCCTCACTTCTGGTAACTAGCCACAAACTAATGAACAGATGGAACGCATGAACCAGGAGTCCTCCATTTATTGTCTTACATCCACCTCTCCTTCTGACTGGAGCCAGTTCCCTCCATGTGTAGATGTTCACAAGTCACACATCTCCTCAACTACAACTCTTTCCCCGTTTGAAATCTCTCTGGGCTACCAACCATCTCTGTTCCCCTCTGATGAACCCATCCAACGATGTCGCCGAATATGGTCCCAAACCACTGCTGCCCTGAACTGAACCATCACTCAGAACAGACCTTTCTCAGACCACGCCCACTGAATCTAGTGTGCTGGACCACAGAAACCACCAAAACGTGCTTGATACCGGCCCTCGAGGCCCGGACGTGAATAGCCCTGCTTTAGACTTTTCCCTGGAAATAGACTTCTGAGGGCTTCGCAGTGGTTAGAGCTGTTGCCTTGCAGCAAGATGGTCCTGGGTTCAACTCCCAGCCTGGGATCTTTCTGGATAGAGTTTGCATGTTCTCCCTGTGCATGCGTGGGTTCCCACCGGGTACCCCGGCTTCCTCCCACAGTCCAAAAACATGACTGTCTGGTTGACTGGTCCCTCTAAATTGTCCTTAGGTGTGTGTGCGTGCTTGATTGTTAGTCCTGTGTGTTTCTGTGTTGCCCTGCAGGGTGTACCCCGCCTGTTTGCCCAGAGACTGCACGAGACAGGCACCAGCCCCTCATGACCCTGCATGGACAGGCGGGTTATAGAAAATGGATGAATGGATGGATTTTTGACTTTTATGTTGAAATGATGAAGCTTTTTTCTCTTGAAATAATATTTAGTTTTTAAACAATGTTTTGACTTTTTGCTTTAAAAATTGATTTTAATATCAATTCATCCTCCATCTTTAACACTGGGTGTCGCTAGTTTGCTGTTGTAAAACAACTAAAGTCATTGGTAATGTTTTAAAACTTACATTATGACCGTATTTTAAAACAAACTGGTGTGGTTATTTTAGTGGGTTTTAGGAATGGTTGATCATGTGTCACTGAGCAAATAGAAAAATATTTATTAGCAAAACATACTAGTAATAATATTAGAAGTTTAGAACTAAAAAATAACTTTATTTAAAGGGGCATTATGGAAGTTTGACAGCCAAAACATGTATAGAAATAATAAATGTCTTCTTCATACATTCTCCTGCAATGCCCTGGTCCTGTAGAATGAGCCCTGGCATTTTTACTGTGATTGCCTGTTTTTCTGTAAAATCACAGAAAAAGAGAGATGCTCGGGTCGAGCAGGCTGCTTCATGCACGTTCACGCTCAGGCATCGCCCGTAGCATTTGCTATCCGTAGCTTTAGCAGCAGAGAGAGAGGCAGTGCCACTTTGTCGCTCTTCCTAACCCCTAGTGACAAAGCTAGCTACATTTCTGAGGACCCATATGTAGAACTTTCTTCTAGATATTTCCTGCAAATTAGCAACAAAATAGCCATTTTCGCTTCGAACCATTCTTTGGACGTTGTTTCAGCTGTCATCAAGGATATAAAAGTTACAGATACTGTGAATGTTACTAGAGTGTAGCTCACCTTGTAAGATGTCTGACTCTCATGCAGAAGACCTGGGTTTGATTCTGGATGTGAAAATAGTTCATTTAGAGGTTCTTTTTTACATTAATGGTATATTTTTTTTACAGTAAGATGCCCAAATTTTTATTTGAGACTCGCCGAACGGCATTGAATTCACAGATAAAAAAGATGTGGGTTCAACTTTCATTTTGGAACAATTTTTCAAGCAAGGGAAGGGAATGATCTGAGCATGCAGGAGGACTGGCCCATCATAAACCTTTGTCGGCTGTGCTGAAGAGAAAGGTACAGAACCAAATTATTTAATTAATTAGCTGCGTGTTCTCCTGTACTCTGGGCCACACACACACACACACACACACACACACGGGACTGTCTCAGTTGTTATTTTCGTTAAGGAGTGTGCACGTACAGCATGCGCGCCTCGTGCACGAGCCTACTATTGAAGCTGCCGTTACGCTTTTGGCCTGAGGGGGCGATCGCGAGCATAAAAATTCAAAACTACATAAAGTCCCTTTAATAAGATACATTGTGGTAAATGGTGTATTGCTTGTATTTGTATAGTGCCTTCTCAGGGTTCTACAACTCCCCAAGGTGCTTTACAACACAATCAGTCATTCACCCATTCACAAGCTGGTGGGGAAAAGTGTCTTGCCCAAGGACACAACCTAATTTTCTAGTTAGAGCCAGGATAGAACCTGCAACCTTCCAGTTACTGAACAACCTACTTAACCTCTTGAGTGACGGTGGGAGGGTTAAGGAGTCTGAACTGTATCAGCTTTGTTCCGCAGGAACCGTTTACTGTGTCAGCGTCAGCGTGTGACAGCTTGTCAAGAGATGCGGTGGTTAGAGTTTTCCCCCGGTGGCCAGACCGCAGTTCTGCTCAAAAACTAACTGAATCACTCAGCAAGTTTCTGTTTTAATATTCCCACATTATCATTACCTGGCCAATCGGGACGTGCCATGTTAAGAGGTGTTAAAAAACAACCATCAGAACATCACGCCTTCTTTCGGATAGAAGGTTCTCTGATTTGTGGGTAAGAACATATCTATGTGCATGAAATTACATTAACTTTACCATCTCGTCTTGTGTATAAGTGTATGGCTAATAAGCTTGTCCAGTCACGTACGCTGGTTATCAGACAAATGGATCATTGCAGGACAATATTCATTTCAACCTTATTAGCTTAGGCACAGATTAATCAAAACATTTCATTTAACACATTGTTCATTTCATTTCATGATTAATTAACTCATATGAGCTGAAAATGTTCTTTTATTCAGAGGCAGGAGGAATCCTGTAGAAGCGATAAGGGGAAGCTCAAGGCCGTTCCTGTGTTCAGAGCTGCAGAGTCTTCTGGCTTGTTGGGAGATATAATTTAAAATCCACTTTAGAGGATGGAATAATGTCTGTAGATGACCGGTGGCATGCAGATCAATATGTAGGTGAAAACTAACCATTTCTGGACGTTACACCACAGAAATCAACGGTGTTCTCAAGCAGAAGAAGAGGGCTCCTGTCCTGTGACCCTGCTCTTGTCCTGCTACGATAGGTACCTCTGTACCATCCTTCAGCCCAGCAGCCTTTTTTAGCCACTGGTAGGACCTGTGGACATCAGCCACTTTGTTGATTTACTTGTGCCACATGTCATACTTAGCCTTAAGCCTATCGGGACGACATGCAATGACATTATCCATCCTTTCGAGGGCTCTCCAGCAGACTCGCAAGGACGGGTGGAGTAGAGCTCTCTTTCCTAAACACCCGTCCGACGAGACGGAGAACGCAGGCTTGTGATTGGTCAGGACACAGCTGTAGCCTCAAAAACATAAAGAAAGCCAAAGATATCTAGCGGCAGACCCGAAGAAGCTTGAAGAATACCTCGTGGAAAAACTATATGTTTTATTCACCCGTGACTGGAGGAGTGAAAAAATGCGCAGCAAGCATTTTATTCGTGGATGGAAATGACGGGAAACATGGGTTTAGAGATGGTGAGCGCATGAAGAGTTGGAGGAGAATAAGGGATACAATTGTCCGTGTTAAAAAGCAACTGAAAAACCAAAAGCACAATGTAAACACAATGGTAAATGCACTATGTTGGACCAGATACATGTACCCAGAACAGCTACGCCCTGTTTTCCTGTCCATGCTTTGCAACACTCCCCAGGAGACGGGGAACTCCGAAGGCAAAACATCTCTGTGCATGTCCCTCCCTCGTGGAGCTGACAGAGAAGTGCAAATTAGGCTTTATTCATCCATCATGGTTCCTATTATCTTCCACACTGGGTTTCAGCAATTCACCACGTGAATGTCAAATGGATGAGTGACTATTAGTAGAGCATAGTCATTTCAGATGGTTGTTTCAAAAATTGGTTGCAACCTGAAATTGTATGGATACCCCTGCTTAGGGACATATATTACGCCAATTTGCCTTCAAATGCAAAAAGCAAAGCTTTAAGATTTTGAGAACAATTTTTATTTGACCACATCTTAACCCTACAAGTGGGCACACTTTTGTTTCTTGAGTCAGAAATGCCGATCTAATTTTCATACCATTAAAGCTGGTGTCTGGAGTTTTCCCCTTTCAGGAATTATGCATGATTCTTCACAAATCCACAAAAGTGATTGTCTTATCATGTGCTGAGATATAATGTAGGAAATACATATATACATTTTTGCTAAGGCCGCCCCCGTCCCATAGAGCTCAATGCAATATGTACTGAGTGCTGGTCAGCACTAACCAACAGTGTTATGGGCTCGATACATGGGAGGCGACATCCTCCTGATAATCGCGGGTCTCCTCCTACCAAGCGAAAAGCGAAAAACGTGCGTGTGAAATTTAGCACTCGTGCATGTGTCGTGCACAGGCGACCCTGCAACGCGATCCCAGAAAGTTGAAATATTTTCAGCTTTTCATCTAGGACCAATCAACAGAGGTTTCATTCACTGACCAATGAGCGGATAGGATGCTCCGTACATCTCCGAGCAAACATGGAGGAGAAGTTGATGCTTGCTGTGCCGGATTTCCCAGAACTGTACTCAGGTCCAACTCTTTCAGACATGAAGGGTTTTTATTGAGAGCGGACACCAGAGAAGCACAGCCTTCATCTGTGATACGACACCCTGAGAGCCTATAGGAGTACAAAACAACACAGATATTCTGACAGAAGTACTTCAAACTATAATGTCTGGATGAATAAAGAGAAAGAAATCGGCCCTATGCCTTGTCAGATACAAAACCATATACATTTTAATGACACGCTTGACACATTCCCCAACCGCTTTGGGGTGGACCAGGCGCTGATGAATGAGCTTCTGGGAACATCCCGAGTCAAGGAAACCAGAAAGGGGTCTTTGACTCTGGTCCGTGCGGGTCTCGTCATTCTAGGCCCTCGGTGGATTTCGCTGGCGCATGTGTCCCGACGCCCTACACTTCCAGCAGTAGCGCTGTGTGGTCTGTGTCAGGGCTAATGGGGTTTGTATGGGATTAGATTTGTGCCAATAGGATCAAGAAAAAACACTTTGGAGATCAAACAAATTTTAAGACATTGAGAGAAAAAAAATTTGTTTCAAAAGAAAAAATTACCATCTGAGTCACTTTCTGCTACAGACATAATAAAAGTGAAGTGCTTAACAGTAACGTGAACAAAAGCAAGTTATGCAAACAGCTTTATTACACCTAAAGAAATAAACGAGACAGCAGTAATCATTGAGATTACATACACATGTATAAGTCATTAAGCATAATAATCTGATGCTCCTGAGAATGCGGACCAGAGTCACATTCATTGGCCTTTGAGATTTTCACTTTCCCTTTCCACACTGGACCACATCCAAAATGTATGGAATTAGATTTGTGCCAATAGGATCAAGAGAAAACACTTTGGAGATCAAACAAATTTTTAGACATTGAAAGAAAAAATTTCGTTTCAAAAGAAAAACTTACTGAGTCAGATTCTTAAAATTATCAAGAAAAACACTTTGACAGTCAAACAAAAATTAAGAAATTGACAGAACAAAAATATTGACTAAAGGAAAAAAAAAGTTTCTGATTGGATGAGTAAGCAATGTGCCGTGCGTTTACATTATGTATATCAGTGTGTCTAGTGCAGCTAGATTAAAGTCATATTACTTATTAAAGCATATTAATCATAACATTGTCATTTCGGACATTATATTATTGACTAACACTTTGTTTGATTAGCTTTATTAAAAATAGAGTTCTTTGATTTATTAAAAGGAAAGTCCTTTGTCTTAATTCTTCTCTTGAGCTGGAAAGAAGCAGTTTAGAAGCAAATGCATGACCTTGAGACAGTCTCATGCAGATTAGTCGTGTGTCAGAGGCATCTGTGTGGAGAGGGTAAATAACCTGGAAGAGGTCCTTCATCACGTTACACAGGGCTCTCTCTCTCGTATATTTTATTGAGTTTTATAGATTTTGGGTGTACACAACTGAGTATTTCTCTTGCAACTCAATGAAGACAAACGGAGGAAGCTGGTTTTAGCATGAATCCAGGATAAAGAGTTTCGGTGAATGTGGTGTTGAAGGTGTGGAGGTGGATCAGTGAGTCAGAGGAGACTTTGTAGAAGGACAGAATGCCAGCAGGACAGTCCACATAGACTGCTACTCTGTGAGAGACGGAGGAGATGATGGGTTCCTTTTTGTTGTTGTGCCAAACAGAGAAACTAGAATCAGAACACCTCAAACTCCACGAGTGATCGTTCTGCCCAAACATACAGCCGAGACTTTCTCTTTTCCTGTTGACTCCTCCGTAACTCACTGATACATCTACTCTTCCTTTCCACTCAACCTCCCAGTAACAACGACCAGTTAGGCCGGTTTTACACAACAGCTGAGGCTTTACATCGAATCTGTCTGGGTGATCAGTGTACGTCTGAAGTTCCTCCCCATGTGCCACCATCTGGTTGTTGTGAGACAGTTTGAGTTTTCTGCTTACGGTGTCCGCGTCGATCGTGAGTTGATGAGAATCTGGAGGAAAACAAACGACCCAGTTGTAATTCGTCACACTTTAATGATGATTCATGGATGAGTGACGGGGCAGTTTAAATGTGAGGATCTAACGAGAAACACACTTACACTTCCTCAGACCTGGTGTCAACCATCGTTGTCCAGCAGGCTCCACCCTGGAAGGAGGCGAGTGTGTGTCATTCTCTTTAAGCATGAAAACGCAGACATCACATTGTTCTCAAGACCTTTTCAGAAGGCAGTTAGAGTAGGCCTACTCAACACGTTGATCCCCACTGACCAGCCCAGATGTAGCGTACCAAATGGCCGAGTATTTCATCAAAATGACCAGAAGTCAAGAATTTGACTTGCAGGCACGAACTGTGCCACACGTCCTGACACATCATAACTGTCCTGGTCTCCAAACCTGGGAGTTTTCTTCAGCTGAATGAAGATAAGACTGAGATCCTCATCTGTGCCCCAGACAAGCTGGTTCCCAAAGTCAGAGAATCTCTTGGTCAGCTTGCTTCTCACACCAAACCTTCCGTCAGGAATCTTGGCGTGACCTTTGACCCAGCTCTCACCCTGGATTCTCGTTTCAGTTCTCTTGTTCGCTCTTCCTTCTTCCATCTCAGAAACATTGCTAAGCTGAGTTCCATTCTGTCTCGCTCTGAACTTGAGACAGTTCTCCACACCTTCATCCCCTCACGCTTAGACTACTGTAACTCTCTTTTCACGTGTCTGAGCAGAACCTCCCTGAACCGTCTACAGGTGGTTCAGAACGCCTGTGCTCTGGAACTCTCTCCCCCTGAGCCTGAGATCAGTGGACTCAGTGGTCTCCTTTAAGAAGCAGCTGAAGACTCACTTGTTCAAGCTGGCTTTTGTGTGACCTTCTTCACCACTCTCTCTTTATTCTGCTCTCCCCACCTTTTTCACCTTCCTCAGGATCCACTGATTTCCCTCTTTCCTGTTCACTCTCTCTCTTTCTTAACATTTTTTAATCACAATTGTGTATTTTTGCTAATTTTAAATATATTTTAAAACATTTTCTAAATGCTTTTTTATATTTTTACATTTTTTGTTTTTGTGAAACGCCTCGTGATTTTTATCTTGAGAGGCGCTATAGAAATGATACTTTCTTCTTCTTCTGTAAACATACTGCTCTAAGACCTGGTTGCCAAGAAGGGACGCCATAATAAACCCTCCTCCTGAATCCCTTTATCTCAGCTGAAACCAAGCTGGCAGAAGACGAGACCTTCACTCTCTGAATAAAGTTCATCTTCGCTGAATCATGAATGACTTTACGTGTTTATAGGTTGATATAATCAAATGTTTTTGAATGAACAAGATGTTTAAATTCAAAGTGTTTTAATAACGTGTACGTTAATCAATGATGGGCTAAAATGAATATTTTTCCTGCAATGATTCATTTCAGGTCTTAAATGACACCAGATTAATTTTTGTTGATTTAATAATTTAGGCCTATTCCACACGTAGCCGGGGTTGTTTAAAAACAAATATCCGCCCCTCCAAAAACTTGCATCCACACCACCGCGTTTAAAAAAAAAACTCTGTCCACACGTACCCGGATAAATACGTTGTTGAGGACATGCCAGACCTGTAGGCGGCAGTACTTACCCCGTTCTTAACCTCGTCCTTCGTCTGTGGTCTTCCGCAAGGAGCAGTAATTCTGCTTTCAAAAACAAACAAGCAAAAAGCGCTTGGACAATTGATAAAGCGAGCGCAGCTCTGAGGGCTTCCATGCTGTCGGCTAGTGTAAACACAGGTCGCACACGTGATGTCAGCATTTTTTTGTCGTGGAAAGTGACGTTGCGGACCTTAAAACTCCGGTTTTGTCCGTCCACACGCAGACACCCAAAACGGAGAAAACGCAGATCTTCACTTTGGCCGGAGTTTTTAAAAAGATCTGTTTTCGTGTGAAAAAACTCCGTTTTTGTGTGGATGACAGGCCAAAACTTAGAAAAATATCTACGTTTTGGCAGATCCCCGGCTACGTGTGGACAGGGCCCTAATCTCAATATATTCACACCTCGTAATAATAGCTGAATTAATGTTTTAACAAGAATGAACCCCTAATTATCTGAGTGAAGGTGTGATTCTCTGAGGTCTTTGGTAATGTTTTTTAAACTTGTCAAATCCTGACTTGTCTAAATTTATTTAAAAAAAAAGTTGATCAATACACAAATCACTTCCTGATTCATCAGTTCTCCAGCTGCCTCCTGGTTCAGCCGACCGTTGAGCAAGAATATGGTACATCCTGACTTTGACCTCAGGTAAAAACACTGCTCTGCAACGCTTGCAAGTGACATCAGACAAAAGCCACCCAACACCTCAGATGGGGAACGTCTAACGTGCGGACCGTGGTTGCATCTCAAGGCCGGATCAGAAATCTGAATTCAAAGGGAACTGCGACTCTTTGGGATCCCTGTAGCCACGACGTCCAGTAAATCACCACTCTGGCTGCCTTTCGTCCTGATAGGCAGCCATGATCAGTTCTTGGTGTGCTTAATCAGCTCTACTGAGGGAGAAACTGACTGACTGAAGAGAGAGAGGGGGTGGGGGTGGGGGTGGGGGGTGGGGGGTGGGGGTATCGTGTGTTTGTTTAAGTGTAGTTGTTGTTTTTGTTCTTTTGAGTTAAGGTAGGAGGGTTTTTTTTTTCCCGGAACTGCGCTCCTCTGGGCGGCTGCATGTTGGAGTAGCTCTGTTGACTATATGTAAGTTTTGCCTTTTCTTCTAATTTCTCCAGAAAAACTGTATTTTTTGGACACTTTACTTTTCTGTTTCTGGTGCTGTGAAGCTTGGAGGATTTTTACAGCTATTTTTTAGCTATTTTCACTTTTTGAGCATTTGTCACGATGCGTAACCATGGCAACAAGCTGGTTTACAATCGGGAGCAGCTGATTAACATTGGAAAGGCTGAAATAATACCTCAACTGAAGCCACAAATCCCAAATGAGCTAAAATGCAAGAAGCGTGGGTGCAGAGCGGGAGCAAAACGGAGACAGAGAAATAGGAAATTCAAACCAACTCTTCCATCGATCATAATGGGCAATGTGAGATCACTGGCCAACAAGATGGAGGAACTCCAAGCCCTTTCAAGGACTCAACCAGAGTTTCGGCAGTTTCGAAACCGCTGGAGGAGACGATGCAAAGGATTCTCCAGAGAATCAAGAAATTACGGACAACCCTGAGCATTCTCTTCACAAGACTGTCCGACAACGGAAGAGTGTCTTCAGTCAGAGGCTTCTTCAGTTTGGCTGCAACACTGACCGCTACTGGAGATCCTTCCTGCCAACAGCCACTGTAATATACAACAACTCTTTGATGACTTGATTATTATTATTATTCTGAGCTACTACAGCAATCAATTTCCCTCTGGGATTAATAAAGTATTTTTGAATTGAATTGAACTGAATTGAAATATGTAAATAGATTGTTTGAAATATTTTGTTGAGATGTACTTTATTGATTGTAAGATTTCAAGCTAATTGTTTCCCCTGCCCATGTCATAATGGTTGGTTCTAAGGTAGCTTGAAAAGGCCAGATGGATTTGGCGCTGGAGTTGGTCGGTTGATTGCTTGTTAAGGGGAATCCATGCCCCAATGTCATGGATTGTTTGCATTAAAAAAAAAAGATAAAAAGTCAGAGCTCTGCAACATCCTGGACTCTTGCTTTTTCTTCTGTGGACAAACAGCTGGTAACATCCTGAGTGAGTGACAAGGCAGAGGTTCTGTCTGAGCCCAAAACCTTACACATCCATTGTCTGTTATCTATACAACCAGCATTTCATTCATATTTTGTTATGTATACTCACTTAGTTTAGGAAAAATAGAATTAAATTCATTTTTATCAACTATATTCTTGACCCTGTCTGAATTAAGATGGTGTGTGTTTCCTGAATAGTCAAAGAACCGAGAGTTAGGGCTGCACGATATTAGGAAAACCTGCTATATTTGATAACAGTGATTAATATTGCGATGACGATATTACTTGCGATAAATACAAACTTAACTCAGGAACAGAAAGAATCAAAAACAAAGAAATAAAAAAAAATCATAAAAATGAGAAAAGCAAAAGATGTGAGGAAAGAGAAAAAGAAAATGAACAAGAAAAGGCAATCAGTGGATCCCAGGAAAAGCAGAATCAGCAGAAAGAGCAGAACTAAGCTAACTCAGGTGTTTGCTAACCATCAAAGTTATGGCATCTAACCTATGACAACCCGCCCATTTGGCCAAATGGGTGAAGAGCTTTATTTCATTTGTTAAAAAACATCATGCTTCCGTTTGATTGACAGAATGCATTATGTGTAGCAAACATTTGAGCTGACCATTCATTGTGATATTTATCTGTTCTTTGCGATATGCATATTGTGCATGCTGATATCGCGATAACGATATATTTACGATATATTGTGCAGCTTTACCTAGAGTAATCTAATTCTCACATTCAAAGATCAATCAGATTCGTGTTTAAATGGAATGTCACGTCTTATTGATCACTTAAATACTGTAGCTCAGAGGTAGGCAACCCTGGTCCTAGAGAGCAGCAGTCCTGCATGTTTTCCAGCTATGCATGAACTTGCAGCTTCTAATTGGCTGAACACACCTGATCCAGGTAATCAACCGCAGGAACAACAAAGATAGTTGGAAAACAAGCAGGACTGCGGCTCTCTGGGACCAGTGTTGCCTACCCCTGCTGTAGCTAATTCTCACCGCTACATTAATGGCGAGCCTTTTCAAATCATAACACTTCAAATTAGTTACATACTTTCAAAAGGGAGTGGATGTGTTCATTTGTGTGTTTCTTTCTTTCTTTGAGTTATTGAGTTAAGGACGCTCTAAACCCGACTTTATAACCAAAAAAGCTAAAATCCTAAAGACGATGGATCACCCGTGGTTTTATTCCCAACCAATGACACATTCTTGGCGAAGCAAATGTGGTTTTACAGTTTGAAACTTCCAGATCCTCTTCGGTTCTGAAGCTGTTTTTCCATCTCGAAAGGCTGTTAACCAGAGTGCTCTTTTATGCCACATTATACCCGTAAAAGCTAACGGCAGATTCTAGCTTTACATTGCGGAAGGCAAGCACAACGTGAATTTCGTGTGCATGCATTATACCGGCAAATTAAAACGGGAGCCTTGGTACCAAAGGTCTACTATAGTCGAAGGGTTTATTTTATTTGAACAATTAACCCCTTAGCATCCCAGCGTTCCGCCCATGGGACAAAACCCCATTGCGTTCATTAAACCTGGAAATTTAAGGAGTTAAACAGGGCTTCCAAGCTGACCAGCTAACGTAGCATAGCTAACGCTAAGCACGTGGAGATAACGCCGCTGAATCTACTTCAAGGTGTCTTTATCTACCGTCACAGCGAAGACTGTGAATCAACTCTAAATCCCTTCGGGGTACAGTTTGGCGAATCAAACCACAGAGTTTGAACCTCTAACATAAAACAACAGACATCATCACTCTTCTAAAGACTCCACGTTGGAACTTTCAACATTGACAAAGACGAGGAAGTGACACCATTGTCATTTCTTCTCGAATTATTTATGAAACATTAAAAATAAGTTTTCAGATCATCTAAAAAGGTGCCGAGAACAAACATGATAACACTTTCAGTTTCAAACAAATAATGTTGAATCAGTGTGTAAAAAAGAAATTCAATGTGTGGTAAAAGCAGGCCTCTCCATACTCAAGAATTTCCAGGCTCCAGTTTGGATCGTCTCGCCTAGAAGTCAATGATGCTCTCCTCCCTTCTCCTAGATGATTGTAACTCAGGTCCAGCTTTTTCAGACGTGTGAGGTTTTCGTCGAGAGCTAAGACCAGAGAACCACAGCCTTCATCTGTAATCTGACACCCTGAGAGCCTGTAGAAATACAAAATAACGACAAAACCACATCATACTTTGACGATCGAGTAAATGACAGAAACCATGCCAATGCCTTGTCAGGCACTAAATCAGGTATTCCATCATAGAATACCTGGTTTGAAATCTTTACTGACATGAAGCTTCAACAGAAACACCAGGGGCTTAGGTACATATGAAGCACCTTTTCCCATACTTGCCAGTGTTTGTCCTGAGGACGTTTATATTTCAGATCACCATTGCATTTCCTTTAGCTTGTTAGTTTCTGCGTCCCCACCTCCTTCTCGCCGTATGGTCAGTTCTCGTTTTCTTAATGAGAGCACAGCTAGCAATTTTTCTGCTGCTTTTGTTCCACCCTGTTCTTCTGATAACGACCCAGATTCCTTAACTTCTCAGTTTAACAAGCACTGCCATTCCATTCTGGACAACATCTGTCCTGTCAGAACCAGATCAGTTCCTGCAGTGAACCCTACTCCCTGGTTTAATGACAGCCTTCGCAGCCTGAAGCGCCAATGCAGAAAAATGGAGCGTTTTGTGGAATTGGGGCCCTGTGGGGGGTACTCCAGGAGTATGGGGTACCAGGCCCTCTGATACGGGCTGTTAGGTCCCTGTATGACCGGTGTCAGAGCTTGGTCTGCATTGCCGACAGTAAGTCGGGCTCATTCTCAGGCAGAGTTGGACTCCGCCAAGGCTGCCCATTGTCACCAATTCTGTTCATAACCTTTATGGACAGGATTTCTAGGTGCAGCCAAGGTGTGGAGGTCATCCGTTTTGGTGGCCTGAGGATCAGGTCTCTGCTTTTTGCAGATGATGCGGTCCTGTTGGCTTCATCAGAACGTGGTCTTCAGCTTTCGCTGGAGCGGTTCGCAGCCGAGTGTGAAGGAGCTGGGATGAGAATCAGCTCCTCTAAATCTGAGAACATGGTCTTGATTCAGAAAAGGGGAGAATGCCTTCTCCGGGTCAGGGATGAGGTCCCGCCCAAAGTGGAGGAGTTTAAGTATCTCGGGGTCTTGTTCACGAGTGAGGGAAAACTGGAGTGTGAGATCGATAGGCGGATTGGTGCTGCATCTGCATTGATGCAGGCATTGTACCGGTCTGTCGTGGTGAATAGAGCTGAGTCAGAAGGCGAAGCTCTCGATTTACCGGTCGATCTACGTTCCTACCCTCACCTATGGGCATGAGCTTTGGGTAGTGACCGAAAGAACGAGATCGCGGATACAAGCGGCCAAAATGAGTTTTCTTCTATGAGTGGCTGGGCTCTCCCTTAGAGCTAGGGTGAGAAGCTTGGCCATTCGGGAGTGGCTCGGAGTAGACCCGCTGCTCCTCCACATCGAAGAGGAGCCAGTTGAGGTGGCTCGGGCATCTGGTCAGGATGCCTCCTGGACGCCTCCGAGGTGAGATTTTCCAGGCACGTCCAACCGGGAGGAGACCTAAAGGTAGACCCAGGACACGGTGGAGGGACTATGTCTCTCACCTGACCAGGGAGCGCCTTGGGATTCTCCCGGAGGAGCTGGCCCAAGTGGCTGGGGAGAGGGAAGTCTGGGCCTCTCGCCTTAGGCTGCTGCCCCCGCGACCTGACTCCGGATAAGCGGATGAAAAATGGATGAATGGATAGAAAAACTAGTGGGGCCTGACCTGAGAGTTTCCAGCTCACAGTGTGCATTCTTCAAACCATCATTCAATCCAAGACACAGCTGCTTCACTCCTGAGTCTTCGACGTCATTGTTACTCAGGTCCAGCTCCGTCAGATTACAGAAGTGGGAACCGAGAACTAATGACAGAGCCTCACAGCTTTTCTCAGCCAGATTACAGCCGCTCAATCTGAAGGAAAAAAGAGAAAATGTCATTTCTTATATCGTTCAAAGAAAAGATATCTTATGAAATAGTGACTTTACCCAAATACCTGTGCACTTACATAGCTTTGTTTGACGCTTTGACCACTGGCAACAACTTTAGAAAAGCTTCCTCTGAATTTGAGTATTTCTTCAGGTCAAACACATCCAGGTCTTGGTCTGATGACAGTAAGATGAAGACCAGAGCTGACCACTGGGCAGGAGACAGGCTTTCTGCTGAGAGACTTCCTGAACTCAAAGACTGTTTGATCTCCTCCACTAGAGAAACATCATTCAGTTCATTCAGACAGTGGAACAGGTTGATGCTTTTCTCCGTGGACTGATTCTCACTGATCTTCTCCTTGATGTACTGGATTGTTTTCTGATTGGTCTGTGAGCTACTTCCTGTCTGTGTCAGCAGGCCTCGTAGGAGAGTCTGATTGGTCTGCAGTGAAAGGCCCAGGAGGAACCGGAGGAACAAGTCTCTGTGTCCATTTGGACTCTGCAAGGCCTTGTCCACAGCACTCTGGTAAAAGAGTATCTCTGCAGACTCACTTTTTCTTGTTTTAGACTCTTGGGAAGTGGTTTGCTGTTCTTCAAGGAGATTGACTCCAGACTTGCTGAAGGTCAGATGGACGTGAAGAGCTGCCAGAAACTCCTGAACACTCAGATGAACAAAGAAGAAGACCTTGTCCTGGTACAGTCCTCTCTCTTCTTTAAAGATCTGTGTGAACACTCCTGAGTGAACAGAGGCTGCTCTGACATCGATGCCACACTCTGTCAGGTCTGACTCATAGAAGATCAGGTTTCCTTTCTCCAGCTGATCAAAAGCCAGTTTTCCCAGAGACTCAATCATCTTCCTGCTCTCTGGACTCCAGGGTGGATCTGTCTCGGCTCCTCCATCATACTTGACCTTTTTCACTTTTATCTGAACCACCAGGAAGTGGATGTACATCTCAGTCAGGGTATTGGGCACCACTTCCTGCTGTCTAGTTTTCAACATGTCCTCCAGAACTGTAGCAGTGATCCAGCAGAAGACTGGAATTTGGTACATGATGTGGAGGCTTCGTGATGACTTGATGAGGGAGATGATCCTGCTGGCCTGCTCCTCATCTCTGAATCTCTTCCTGAAGTACTCCTCCTTCTGTGGGTCAGTGAACCCTCTGACCTCTGTCACCATGCCAACACACGCAGGAGGGATCTGATTGGCTGCTGCAGGTCTTGTGGTGATCCACAGGCGAGCAGAGGGAAGCAGGTTCCCCTTGATGAGGTTTATCAGCACAACATCCACTGAGGTGGACTTCCCAGGGTCAGTTAGGATCTGGGTGTTGTGGAAGTCCAGAGGAAGTCGACACTCATCCAGACCAATCAAAATGAACACAACCTGGAACTCTTCAAAGCTCCAGATTTCTTTGGTTTCAGTAAAGAAGTGATGAACAAGTTCCACCAAGCTGAACGTCTTCTCCTTCAGCAGATTCAGCTCTCTGAAGGTGAACGGCAACATGAAGTGGATGTTCTGGTTGGCTTTGTCTTCAGCCCAGTCTAGAACGACTTTCTGTGTCAAGAGCTTTTTCCCGATGCCAGCCACTCCCTTTGTCATCACTGTTCTGATTGGTTCGTGTCTTCCAGGTGGGAGTTTAAAGATGTCTTCTTGTCTGATTGTTGTTTCTGGTCTGGCTGCTTTCCTGGATGCTGTTTCAATCTGTCTGACCTCATGTTCATCACTGACCGCTCCAGTCCCTCCCTCTGTGATGTAGAGCTCCGTGTAGATCTGGTTCAGAAGGGCTGGGTTTCCTGCTTTAGCGATCCCCTCAAACACATACTCAAACTTTTGCTTCAGACGAGATTTAACTTCACGCTGGCAGACTGCAGCAAGAGTTTCTGACACAACAAACATCAGAAGTTCATGAGTACTTTGAATGCACCATGTCATCACTGAAAAGCTGCCGTTGTTCAGGCAGTTTAAGTTTTTGAGAAATCTTACTTTTTTGCAGACGATCTGCCAGTTTATCCTGCCCGATTTCCCTCAGAAAACGCACTGTGATGTTTACCAATGCCTCCCTGTTGCTCCTCTGGTCTTTGTTCTCACACATCCGCTCATCGCCTACCTTGCCACTACCTGCGCATTCTGCGACATCTGCACTCAGAACCATCTTTATCGTCTGCAGTTCATTCTTCACAAAAGTGCCAAATTTCTCCTCCAGTTCCTGAAACATAATAGAACCTTAGACTGAAATCATGAAGCCAAATGTCAAATCCATGTCCTGGGCTACATATCACTGCAGGACAATGATTTTGACCAGAAGTAAAAGTCGTTTGGTACATCTACGGACCACGAATATGGAGTCCAGCTCTGTTTGATGCTGCTGGGTAGACTGGCAACTGGAAACCTCTGAGCTCTGTTGGCTTGAACTGTAGAGACATCATTTTGATTTTAAGTAAATAAAACACCTCACCAGCCATTTTGCTTTTGTCTGGTCATGATTTTAAAAACGCGACCTTTCAGAGATGCAGTCACGTTTTTCTTTGGAAGGTTTTGGATTTTCTTGAAGGCATTTCCACTGTGATGGAATCCAACTGGTTTCATGTTTCTCCAGCTTCACCCTGATCAAAACAAATGTTATTATTTGTACCACTTAACACGGTAAGAGTTTTATCTTGACATGAAATTGGGCAAAGCTGTAGTTCAAGGGAAAATTGTACTATTTTCACAGCAAAACCTTGTTTATTGTTATTGTCAATCGCAGCACATTTTCATTTCTGTTATTTCTTTTGTCTTTCATTTCCCTTTTACAAGATTTTCCACTTCGCACAAACTTCCTTTTTTTTTTTGCAAAGCAATAATATTTATATGCAGATAATGATTAAAACCCCAGCCAGCAAGCCTAAGTGGGCCCCATATATGGGCAAACAGGAATTGTCTGTAGTTTTCATGGTGGCCCCACAGGGGTTTGCCCACATAGATTTTAACGGGTTTTCAGAGGGCCCCAGACGGTTTGACACAAACGTGGGATTGTTGAAATCTATATGGGCAAACCCCGTGGGGTCACCATGGAAACCGCAGACAAACCCTGTTGGCAAACCTACAGTCTGCCTATATATATCCATACGGGCCACAACTATGCACGCTGGCTGGGGTATTTATTAAAAATGGTTCTCCATCATGCCGAGACTATTCATTTTACATAATTCATGTTCATGAGGGTGACTTCTACTATGCAGCTGAAGACACAAGACACCTATACCACTGTAAAAGATAATCCAACAGAGCGGGGGGGGGGGGGGGGGGGTTTACCATTTTGAGAATGAAAAGGTAAGGCTTGGTTTATGCTTGACGCATTTACTTTCCGCTTGGTGATGCGGCTCGTGGATGGAACGCGCTTCACAACTTGCAGCGTTTATGGTTCATGCGGCTTGTCTCTGCGGAGAGCCAATATTCTCCCAAACTGTAGGGGGCAGCATGGAGCTCTACGGCATGCATCCAACACTACACCATAGTAGAAGTAAAAATTTCTGTTTACAACATGGCATTCCAGCATTTTTAACAGCGTCCTCGTCTTTTCCGACAGTGCGAGCTATTTCTCTCCAAGAATTATTAACAACATGTTGATCACAGTGATCTTTGAGAGCTGAATCATACAAATGTCTGTATTTACGAACCTCTGCCGTACTAGTTCTTGCCAGACCGCCATGTTTTTCCGCGTCCGACCGTCCGCGTGGTTAGAAAATTTCCTAGGTGCGGAAAGTTTTGGCCGTGCGGAGGCGCAGGGTTGTTAAAATGACGCAACTTTGCCGCGCCGAGCCGTGCGGACCTCGCGGACGTGTCAAGTATAAACCAAGCTTAAGACAGTCCCCTCTCTCTCCTGCTTACTGAGTTAAAGCAGCTGGTGCTTAAGTCGACTGTTTAACCCGATGGTTTGGTTTGTGCTGGTGTCTCGTATCAGATCATTATTTATTAGTGATGTTTTCAAAGAGTCTATGAACTAGGGCCCGACCGATATATCGGCCGGCCGATATTATCGGCCGGCCGATATTATCGGCCGATATAGGGGTCATTAACTCTATCGGCCATCGGCCAAAAAGACGGCTGAATGAAGGGTTTAATCTTAAGAACATTTGTATTTATTTTTTTGTGAGGGAGATTTATCGGCTATCGGCCTTTGTTAAAAGTTTTATATCGGTATCGGTATCGGCCCCCAAAAAAAGCATATCGGTCGGGCCCTACTATGAACTAATCACTGGTTAAGCATGAACAGTTGGTTGTTTTCTTTTAAAATGGATGTAGCGATCAGATGATCTGTGGCTTGTGTGGGATGTGCGGCTGGATTCAGGATCAGCCTCAAAATCACGTTTTTCTAAGACTGATGTATTCTCAGATCTGTAAAGGAAATATCTCATTTTTGTCTTCAACTAGACAAGCTTTGTTGTTAAAAGAACATAATCAAAAATCCATTGAGGCTCATGAGAAAATGAATGTATATTTAAGTTTTAAACTTGTATTTTTCTCTACAACAAATTAAACTTGTGTATTGCTGATGCAGGCGATGCCCATAACTTAAATTCATCGCAAATGAAAGAGGTATGACAATGTAAGATCCAAAAGAAAACCGTATTGTTTACCTCTTTTGTTTCTTAAAGTGAATGTAGCGATCAGATGATCTGTGACTTGCTTGGGACGCTTGGCTGGGTTCAGGATCTGCAGATCTGCCATAGAACCTTAAGCAGAATACACCTTGTTTAGGCTCCACCCAGTCGCATTGCATTAGCATTTTAGTGTTTCATTAATTAAATCTTTTCATACATGATAGTTAAATAATATTCAGTTATATTATCACCTCTTTGCAGACAGTGTTCTGGGATCATCCCTGTGAGAGAAGAAAATGCATGTGTCAGTTGTTACGGTCCACGTTTAAACATCATTCCATAATTATGGAACAGGAAAACAATTAACCAAGGAATTTTTATTTATTAAGCAGTTAGAAATGCTGCTACACTAAAAAGTTTATCTATAGTAAATCATCTGTTTTCAGGACACAATGACTACAACAGACTGAGTGGGACTCGATCCTGCAAACGTCTGGTTACGAGATGGGCACTTGCCTCCTCTGCCATAATTTCAGCATTTTTGGCCTAAATTTGCTTGAGGGAGCTGAGGGAGCTGATGGAGGCTACAAAATCACAGACCGATGGTGACCTGGTTTTGTTGCTACTGGACTTGTGAGTAATAATATTTCTGTCCAATAATGTGAATTGTTTAACTTTGTGGCTTATTTAGCATCAGTTGGTACATGCTAGCTTTAGCTCATTGTTAGCGCTGCAGCAGGGTTACTTTAGGGAGGCTCTGCTCCTCCGGTGTCAACAGATGAGAAGGAATTCTATGCTAATTTTCCTTATTGTGATGTCACAATAAGGAAACTTTTGAAACAGCTCATAGAAGAAAATATTGCTAAAATCTTAACACTGCCTGAAAACGGATGGACAGATTTATTCACATTTGAAGTGTTTATAGTCAGCACAAAAGGGTAAAAAAAACAAGATCAGCAAAAGCTTTTCCTTTAAACTCGGAATGGTTTTACAACTGCCTCTCTTCCCTCTAAGAGGTGATTTTATGGCAAGTCTGAAGCAGATCTGACAGACGACAAACACGTAACCTCTGTCTTCCCATCTTTGCAAAGGTTTCATGACAAACCCTTGTTAAATATTGTTCATCAAACATTATTTTCCACTCGAACGTACCTTTCTGAAGTCGTACGTCTTTGTTTAAAATCAATGTAGCGATCAGATGACCAACAACTCTTAAAGGACACGCAGCTTGGTTCAAGTTGCTCTTCAGCAGCAGATCCAGAATAAACGAGGCTCCTGCAGATTGTTTTTGACGAAAAATAAAATTCACTTTACTCTTCAGCGTGAAACTATCAAATGATCTCAGACCTAAATACATTACTATTATACACAAAGACATAACAGTTGAGCGTAGTCGTTATTTACATAGCCCCTTCTGGAGTTCCACAACCCCCCAAGGCGCTTTAAAACACACCATTCACACACACGGATTACCTGTTTGTAGCAGAAAGATGTTCAAACCTGTCTGTCTGTCCAGGCTTCCAGAAGCCATCAGGAACATCCTCTTCCCTGTTCTCACAATGATCCATGGTGCTGAGCTCACAACATCATCTACCACACACGTTCTAGATTCTTCTGCAGAGGGAAAACACTATGAAAGTGCTGTGAAAAATAATTTCTCCAGTTACTGTCTTCTCCTTTTTGGTCATGCAGTGACTGATAACTTTGCTGTAGGTGTGTCTATGAGTCTGTCTTAAAGGGACTTTACGGAGTTTAGAATTTTTATGCTCGAGATTGCCCCCTCAGGCCAAAAGTGTAACGGCAGCTTCAATAGTAGGCTTGTGCACGAGGCGTGCATGCTGTACGTGCACACTCCTTAATGAAAATAACAGCTGAGACAGTCCCTTGTGTGTGTGTGTGTGTGTGTGTGTGTGTGTGTGTGTGTGTGTGTGTGTGTGTGTGTGTGTGTGTGTGTGTGTGTGTGTGTGTGTGTGTGTGTGTGTGTGTGTGGTGTGTGTGTGTGTGTGTCTGGCCCGGAGGACAGAGAACAGGAGAACGTGCAGCTAATTAATTAAATAATTTGGTTCTGTACCTTTCTCTTCAGCACAGCCGACAAAGGTTTATGATGGGTCAGTCCTCCTGCATGCTCAGATCATTCCCTTCCCTTGCTTGAAAAATTGTTCCAAAATGAAAGTTGAACCCACATCTTTTTTATCTGTGAATTCAATGCCGTTCGGCGGGTCTCAAATAAAAATTTGGGCATCTTACTGTAAAAAAATATACCATTAATGTAAAAATTGAAGAATCACAACAGATATGTTTCAATTTCTTTTTCACTTCAAATTTGGCATTTTTGTTTTCATTTAGATTTTTCAAAGTATACATCTTTGGATCAAAAACTATGTAGTAATTAGATAAGAAAACATTTCCATACTTCTGAATGTAATTTTGTTTTTCATATTTTATTCTGAGGTAAAACATTTGCAACAGCTGGACTGAGGCGGCTGATAAGAATGTTTAGTTTCGAGATTATCCTGCATATCAGGAAGGATGTTGTCATGGGTGATTCTGCAGGTTGAGTGCTTTGCAGTCTTGTTTCTGGTTTTATTGTATTTTTGGTACTTCCTGTTTTATTTTGTGCATTCACTTCCTGTCTCATTACAGGCAGCTTCACGACATGAGGCTCCTCACTAATCTGCCTCATGTCTTGCACCTGGGTCCTGGCTTCTCCATTTAAGCGTCTTTGCAACAGTTTCCTTTGCCAGTTTGTCTTCTTCAGTTGAGTACTGTGAACCTGCTCTCAGTAACACTTTGTGAAAGTGTATTTAGTTAGTTTTGGACTTGTTCAGTTGTGCTGTACTGCCAGGAATCCCTTCTGCTGATTAAAACTGTGTGAGCTCTGCATTTGAGTCCTCTTTGTGCTGTGATAGTACAAACTGGCCAAAAATGGACTCAGCAAGCTCTGACTCAGTTTTGGGGGCCCTGGGGGCTCAGGGGAAGAGGCTCCTCCAACAGGAACAACAGATGAGTCTACTGCACCAGGAGATGGGGCAACTCAATGCTCGACATGATCAGTTTGCTACCTCTGTCAGTGATCAACTCAGTTACCTGGTGGAGAAGGTGCAGCAGCTCCAGACCTCTTCAACCCAGCCTCCAGAGAAGAACCACATGCCGCAGCCCCAGAGTAACGAGGTGGAGGTGACTCCTGGAATATTCTCTGCATCCCCTGGCCTATCTGTTCATCTTGCTCGTCCTGAGAGGTTTTCTGGGGACTCTGGTGATTGTCAAGCATTTTTGACACAGTGTAGCCTCCACTTTGAACTGCAGACCTTCTCTTTCCCCACGGAGAGAGCCAAGATTGCTTTTCTCATCTCCCACCTTTCGGGCAGGGCCGAGGCTTGGGCCACGAGCGAGTGGGAGCGCGACGCGGACATTTGTAAGTCATTTGATCTTTGTACTAAGCGTTTCACTCAAATTTTTCAGCACACCAGGCCTGGGAGGGAGGCTGCCAGAGCTCTATGTCAGCTGCAGCAGAAGAGGAGACGTGTCGCTGATTATGCTATTGAATTTCGTACTTTGGCTGCTGCATGTGACTGGAATCAATCAGCACCTTTTGATGCCTTTTTGAGTGGTCTTTCCAGTGAACTCAAGGATCTGTTAGCCCCTCTGGATCTGCCGGAGGATTTGGACTCTCTCATCGCTCTGGCGATCAAGATTGACAAGAGGCTCACAGACCGACAACGAGAGAGAGGTTTCGACTTCCCTTCTCCTCCGGACCGGTGGAGGCGGGGCGCTGCTAATGGTGGCTCCAGTTGGCGTGCGTCAGCCCCTGACTCTTCTCTCAACGTGTCCTCAGCTTCACCAGCTTCATCAGAGGAGCCCATGGTGACTGGCAGAGCCCACCTTCCACCTGAGGAACGTCAACGCCGCTTTCGGGAGGGTCTCTGCCTGTATTGTGGCCAGCCGGGTCACCAAGTCAGCGACTGTCCAGTAAACAAGAAGGGACCTCTAAGGAGGTTTTCGTTGGTGAGTTGCACCTCCTTTTCTAATGACATCCAACGTGCAAGCCCCACTGTCCAGCTCTCCACTCCTGAAAAGACTGTTGAGCTGGTGGTGCTCATTGACTCTGGTGCAGATGTTAACTTGATGGATGCTCAATTTGCAAGACAATTGAACTTAGAGTTTTTGCCTCTTGAAAGGCCCCTGCAGGCTGTCGCCTTGAATGGACATCCGTTGTGCTCTGTGTCTAGTCGAACCCCACCTGTTAAAGTGACTTTCGCTGATAACCATTCTGAAATGATTACGTTTTTCCTGTCTGATTTTCCTCGACACCCGGTCATTTTGGGTCATCCCTGGCTTGTTCGGCATAACCCTAACGTAGATTGGTCCTCTGGTTCAATTTTATCTTGGAACTGCGATTGTTTACAGTCTACTCCTGGTAGTACCCCTCCTTCTCAGGTTGTAGGGGTTCTACCAGGCTGTGATTCTGATTTCCCTGATCTGTCTCGGGTTCCCTCTTGTTACCATGACCTTAAGGAGGTTTTTAGCAAGTCATGGGCTGCCTCTTTGCCCCCGCATCGTCCGTATGACTGTGCCATTGACTTGCTACCGGGCATCACGCCCCCTAAGGGTCGCCTGTACCCGTTGTCCTTACCTGAAAGGCAGGTCATGAGGGATTACATTGACACAGCGCTCCGGGCAGGCATAATCCGTGAATCTTCGTCCCCTGCTGGGGCAGGTTTTTTCTTTGTGACCAAGAAGGACAACACTTTACGTCCGTGTATCGATTACCGGGGTCTCAATGACATCACCATCAAGAACAGGTACCCCCTCCCTCTGGTCTCCTCGGCTTTTGAACTCTTACAAGGTGCTACAGTTTTTACTAAGTTGGATTTGAGGAATGCTTATCACCTTGTGAGAGTGAGGGAGGGGGATGAATGGAAGACTGCCTTTAATACGCCCAGTGGGCATTATGAGTACCTAGTGATGCCTTTTGGTCTCTCTAATGCTCCCGCGGTTTTTCAGGCTCTGATTAATGATGTACTTCGGGACATGCTCAATGATTTTGTTTTTGTGTACCTAGATGATATCCTGATTTTCTCCCCTGATATGCAGTCCCATATCCAGCATGTGCGGAGGGTTCTTCAACGCCTCCTCCAACACCAGCTCTATGTGAAGGCAGAGAAGTGTGCCTTCCACGAGTCTTCTGTTCATTTTCTTGGGCTTGTTGTGAGGCAGGGGGAGATCCAGATGGATCTGACAAAGGTGGAGGCGGTCAAGAACTGGCCGGTCCCTACCTCGAGGAGAGAGGTGCAGAGGTTTTTAGGTTTCGCAAACTTTTACCGGCGGTTTATTAGGGGTTTCAGTAGCATTGCCGCCCCTTTGCACGCTCTGACCTCCCCAAAAGTCAGGTTTCAGTGGTCCTCTCAGGCAGACAAGGCTTTTCTGAGTCTTAAGGACAGTTTCACTTCTGCTCCGATTCTGGTAATGCCAGATGCCCGGTTCCAGTTCATTGTTGAGGTGGATGCCTCCGAGGGGGGAGTGGGGGCTGTTCTCTCTCAGCGCTCCGAGGTGGATCACCGCGTTCATCCCTGTGCATTCCTGTCACGCAAGCTGTCTGCCGCTGAGAGGAACTACGACATTGGGGATCGTGAGCTATTGGCCATTAAAGTGGCCTTGGAGGAGTGGCGCCACTGGCTCGAGGGGTCCAAGCTGCCATTCATTGTGTGGACCGACCACAAAAATTTAGAGTACCTGAGACGGGCCAAGAGGTTGAATCCTCGTCAAGCCAGGTGGGCCTTGTTTTTTACACGTTTTAACTTCACTGTGTCTTATCGACCCGGTTCGAAGAATGTGAAGCCTGATGCTATGTCCCGCCTGCCTAACACAGTTTCCTCTGTTCCTGAGGTCCCAGCACCAGTCCTCCCCTTGTCTTGTGTGGTTGAAGCAGTGACCTGGTCTGTGGAGAAGCAGGTAAAGCAGGCAGCTGCTTCGGTTCAGGCCCCTGATGGTTGTCCTGCAAACCGGCTTTTTGTTCCCCCTACCCAGAGGTCTCAGGTTATTCACTGGGCCCATGCTTCCCGTTTTTCGTGCCATCCGGGGGTCAAGAGAACAATGTTTGTAATTCAGCAACGGTTCTGGTGGCCATCTATGAGACATGATGTTGCTGAGTATGTGGCAGCCTGTCCAGTATGTGCTCGACACAAGACCTCCCACACACGTCCTTCTGGCCTACTTCTCCCTCTCCCCGTTCCCACTCGGCCCTGGTCACACATCTCTCTGGATTTTGTTTCCGGGCTACCTGTTTCTGAAGGTAATACCACTATTCTCACTGTAGTCGACAGGTTTTCTAAGATGGTGCACTTCATTCCCCTTTCTAAGTTACCCACGGCCAAGATGACCGCAGAGGTATTGTTGTCTCAAGTTTTTAGGATCCATGGTTTCCCGGTTGACATTGTTTCGGACCGTGGCCCTCAATTCATTTCCCGTTTTTGGAAGGCCTTTTGTTCCCTGTTGGGGTCTTCTGTCAGTCTCTCTTCAGGTTACCATCCCCAGAGTAACGGGCAGGCTGAGAGGCTAAATCAGGAGCTGGGAACCGGTCTACGCATTCTTGCCGCTGAGTGCCCCTCGACGTGGTGTAAGCACCTAGTGTGGGTGGAGTTTGCCCACAACACCTTGCCAACCGCTTCTACAGGTCTTTCCCCATTTCACTGTGTGTATGGTTATCAACCGCCTCCGTTTCCTGCTCTAGAAGGGGAGGTCAGCGTCCCGTCTGCCCATGCCCTTGTTCGGCGTTGTCGTAGGACCTGGGTTAGGGCGCGTCGCACCCTCCTGAGACAATCTACGACCTACAAGTTGGCTGCTGATCGTCTCAGGGTCCCTGCTCCGGCTTACAGGGTGGGACAGAGGGTGTGGCTGTCTACTCGGGACCTTGCCCTCCGTACGGACTTTCGTAAGTTGTCCCCGAGATTTATTGGGCCATTTCCTGTGTCAAAGGTCGTTAACCCTGTGGCTGTTAAACTCAAGCTCCCCAGGTCCATGAAGTGCCACCCGACGTTTCATGTTAGCCGGGTTAAGCCGGCCAGGGAGAGTGCGCTGGTTCCTGCCTCCCGGCCCCCTCCCCCCCCCCCGGATGGTTGCGGGGGGCCCGGTCTATTCTGTGCGGCGGCTGTTGGCTGTGCGGCATCGGGGTCGTCAGTTCCTCGTTGACTGGGAGGGTTACGGCCCTGAGGAGAGGTCTTGGGTTCCGGCGAGTGATGTTTTGGATCCCTCCCTGATTCGGGACTTTTATGATCGGCACCCGGATGTTCCCGGCCTGTCGGGAGCCGTGCGTGGGGCGGGGGGTGATGTCATGGGTGATTCTGCAGGTTGAGTGCTTTGCAGTCTTGTTTCTGGTTTTATTGTATTTTTGGTACTTCCTGTTTTATTTTGTGCATTCACTTCCTGTCTCATTACAGGCAGCTTCACGACATGAGGCTCCTCACTAATCTGCCTCATGTCTTGCACCTGGGTCCTGGCTTCTCCATTTAACCGTCTTTGCAACAGTTTCCTTTGCCAGTTTGTCTTCTTCAGTTGAGTACTGTGAACCTGCTCTCAGTAACACTTTGTGAAAGTGTATTTTGTTAGTTTTGGACTTGTTCAGTTGTGCTGTACTGCCAGGAATCCCTTCTGCTGATTAAAACTGTGTGAGCTCTGCATTTGAGTCCTCTTTGTGCTGTGATAGTTGTGACCTTTCAGTTTCCCCTTTAGTCACCAACATGTTTTATGGATAGAGCAGAACTTTGAAAACTACTTTTATTTTTGTATTTAATGTCCTGTAAAATGCAACTGATGCTACTTTCTAACAGAATAATCTTATTTTTAAATACATTTTTATGTAATAACGTTTTCACTCTTACAACTAAATTAGCTACAAATTTCTTAAGATCAAAGCTGCTTTCATATCAGATATGTTGTAAATTTATAACCAGAACTTTGGTTATATTGGTAAAAATGTTATAAACTTGATAAACATTGTTAAAACCTTGCTTTAAAAAAAACATAGAGGTAAATATCATAATGTCTATGCGATTAGTCGTTGAATTAAATGGATTTTTTTAACATGTAAATTAATAAAAATAATCACATATTTGAAGAGAAAGTAGGACAAAAGACTTGTCAAGCCAGATGATTTTTGGTCATATTTAAAAATTGGCTTCCTGCTTACATGGTGTATTACGGTAAAAGAGTAGCATCAGTGTCCCTGCAGGTCAACTTTTCTTTTTTAATTTAACTTAATCATAAATGGGACCAGCTAAGATAAATGTGGTTTTCGTCCTGGCCGTGGAACTTTGCACCAGCTCTGTACCCTTAGGAGGGTCCAGGAAGGTGCGTGGGAGTTCGCCCAACTAATCTACGTGTTTTGTGGATTTGGAGAAGGCGTTCGACCGCATCTCTCGGGGGGCCCTGTGGAGGGTCATCTGGGATTATGGGGTACCAGGCCCTCTGATACAGGCTGTTAGGTCCCTGTATGACCGGTGTCAGAGCTTGGTCCACATTGCCGGCAGTAAGTGGAGCTTGATTCCGGTTAGAGTTGGACTACGCCAAGGCTTCCCTTTGACACCGATTTTGTTCACAACTTTTATGGACAGGTTATCTAGGTGCAGCCAAGTTGTAGAGGGGATTTGTTATGGTGGCCTGAGGATCAGTGCTCTGCTTTTTGCAGATGATGTGGTCCTGTTGGCTTCATCAAAACGTGTTCAGCTTTCGCTGGAGCGGTTCGTAGCCAAGTGTGAAACAGCTGGGATGAGAATCAGCTCCTCTAAATTTGAGACCATGGTCTTGAGTCGGAAAAGGGTAGAATGCCTTCTCCGAGTCATTGATGAAGTCCTGGCTCAAGTAGAGGAGTTGAAGTATCTTGGGGGCTGGAGAATGAGGTCGACAGGTGGATTGGTGCTGCGTCTGCAGCTATGCGGGCGCTGTACAGATCTGCTGTGAAGAGAGAGCTGAAGGAACGCTCTTGATTTACCAGTCGATCTACGTTCCTAACCTCACCTATGGTCATGAGCTTTGGGTAGTGACCGAAAGACTGAAATCGTGGCTACCAACGGCCAAAATGAGTTTTCTCCACAGAGTGGTTGGGCTCTCCCATAGAGATAGGGTGAAAAGCTCGGTCATCCGAGACGAGCTCGGAGTAGACCCGCTGCTCCTCCACATCAAGAGGAGCCAGTTGAGGTGGCTCGGGCATCTGGTCAGGATGCCTCCTGGACGCCTCCCTGATGAGATTTTCCAGGCACGTTCAACTGGGAGGAGACCCAAGGGATGACCCAGGACACACTGGACGGACTATGTCTCTCAACTGGCCAGGGAATGCCTTGAGATTCCCCGGAGGAGCTGGCCCAAGTGGCTGGGGAGAGAGAAGTCTGGGCCTCTCAGCTTAGGCTGCTAAACCCGCCACCCCAACCGGATAAGCAGCTGAAAATGGATGGATGAGATCACAAACCCTCATAGACTTTTTTAAACGCAGACTTTTTCCAATTTCATTGAATGCAGCATGACGTAAACAAACACCGACCCCAGAGGCGCCAAAGTGGTTGCTGCTAGGATGCAGGATGAAGCGATAAAGGCAAGCAACGATTACTGCGTGTTTAAAAAAGACCAACAGTGTAAGTAGGCGGGACCGATCTGTCTGTTTATGCGTGTTGGTTCTAGATTCAGTACGTTGTTGTCAGTGTTGGGACTCGTTAAAAGCGCCAAAGCCTCATTGCTGACTTTAACAAGTCTCATCTACAAATATGATCCCTCATGAAGTTACTACTTTACACCAGAAGATAGTGGAGATGTGGAACCTTCAGGCTGAGCCAAGTTTGGGAGTTTTTAGAGTTTGAAAATCGCCTCCCGCCGAGAGGCTCCCAGTCGGGGAGAGGAGGAGATGTGCAGCATGAAGAGCGCAAATATTAGATTAAACGTATAATTGCCAGCAGGTCTGGTCTTTGTTGACTGATCACTTTGTCTGGTCATGACTGACTCTGATTATGAAGCAGAATATTGACTCTGATGAAGAAATTCACTCATCCAGCCGGGAAGATGGACGCTGCTGCAGCATCAGACAGCTGGTGCTGCACGAGAGGTGTGTGGAGTTTACAAGCTCCAAACGTTGGGTTTGATGTTGGTTTAACCTTCTCTGGGACGTGATGATGTAGAAATGATGGTAAAACACCGCTAATGTGACAGACGTAGCAACAATGTAAAAAAAGCCGTAAAAAGAGGCAGATGCCGATGCGTTAAATATGGAAGTCAAGTGTGCCACATAATCACAAAAAAGGTCAAATATAAAACTTAAAAAGAGATTTATACATTTATATATAAATTAAAACTTTCCAAATATTATGAAAATTTCTAAATTAACAATACGAAGGAACCTCTGTTGGTCAGGCTGAAAAGTTTGGGAACCACTGCTCTAAGTGATAAAGTTGGGCATCGATCATCGATTGGAACCGGTTCAAACTGTTAGTTTTTCCCCGGAATCGTTCAGTTTTTTATTTCAATTCCTAGTTTCGATTCCTAGAATGCTGACAGAAGAGGAATCTGCGGCCGATCTCTGTGACAAATTAACGTGGTCTGCAAATACTGATCAACGCTTTTCAGAGCTGATCACACCAGCTGTCTGTGTGCAGCACGAGTCGCCCCTCCCCCCACCCAAATATAAACAAACGCGTCTGCCGAACTTTTACTCCGTAATGTAAACTTTAACTCCGGCAGCGTAGAGGAAACATGTTAAATACGTCAACACGGTGGATTTAATAGAAGCTTAAAGAACAAACCCTGGGCGGTGTGAGGTGAGTTTGCCTCACTGCAGAAATAAAAACACACACGGAGCATCAGCAGTCAGACGCAGCCGCTCACCAACACTCGTGTGTGTGTTTCCTTTTTGAACTATTTCTGTTGAGTTTTAATGTTTAAACCTGTTAGATTGTTACTGACAGCAGCTACGTTTAAGTTTCTGTTCTGACTGAATGCTGCTGCAGCATGGAGGTGTAGTTCACAGTCATCCTGGACATGATCATCCTGAGAGTTTTAGCTGAAAACAGCTGGACGTTTCTGGATCTGTTGGAGACATTTAGCCTCTCATCCCAGAGGCTTCTTCCAGACTTTGGTTGTGGTCAGAATCAAACACACTGGTTGTGCTGCAAGTCTTTTTCTTTTTTTTCTCCAAAACATGTTTTTGTCTAAATGAAGGTGATGTTGTTGTTGATAGAGTTAAAATTCATGTTGAAGTTAAGATTATTTCATCAAGTAGGACCTGTGGTTAGCTGGCTCATGTAAAACATGTCATGTCTTGAAAGAATTGGAATCGGGAATCGATAGGAACCGGAATTGGAAATGGAATCGTTCAAAATCAAACGATGCCCAACCCTATAAGTGAATATTGTTTTTAAAATATATATTTTTAGGGCTTTTATATTTTCTGTAAAGATCGGTATGCTGAAAATCATTTAATGTTTTGCATAAAGCATGAGGTTTTGGTTAGTAATCGATTGGGAGAATAACAAATGACTGACTTGGATAGTGTTGATCAGGCAGAGCTTTGTTGCCAGCGTTCAATTGCATAATGGCTTCAAACACGTATATAATAATGTTAGTTGTTACGTAAACCGTTGGATGAAATTACACAAACTGACTGAGCTCTAGTTAAGGGCCTTGCAATTGCTTGTGTATGTGTACGTGCGTGCGTGCGTGCGTGTGTTTGGTGGTACCTTTGTCCCCCCCCAGTTTGAAAATCCTATCTGCGCCCCCGTATACAGTCAAAGTATCGAATTCTTAAGAAAAACATGAGTTTACTTTTTTGAACTACTACCGTAACAGTTTCTCCGATAACCCAGGTGAATCTGTGTACGCTCCAGCGGCTGTTCGGCCGAGTTCAGCGCGCGACGGCTCACTTGACCGCGGTTCTATAAGCGGACAAAGCAGCGGCTCATTTCCCCTTCTACATTTAACCTTTTTTCGCTAAACTATTCTACTAAAACGAGAAAAAGAAAACAACAGAAACGGCTAATAACGAGTCAAGTTGATATAATTACCTTCAGATAAAGGAGAAACTGCGCCACGTACCGCACTTCAAATGTGAAAGTGAAAGAAAAATTCATCCGGTGTTGTGCCCGGATTTGTATCCCTGAAAGTTAAGTTGATCTGAACAAAGGCAACCCCACCTCATCGAGGAGGCCAGCACTGTAGTTGCACAATTTTTTTTATTTTCCAAAATAAATAAATAAAATATAAAAAAGTTTTGACAAAACAAACAAAAAAAAACGAAAGAAAGAAAATATTAAATTAAAGAAAATATAAAAACGTCATCGCTGTCTGAATAAACATTGACACAAGTATAAATAAGTCCAAAATAAAATAAGGGGATGATAAAAATAAACTATTTTGGGTTAATTCTATTTCTTGGAGAAAGGTGGAATCAAACAAGTTTTTACTCCTTTCTGCCTCTTTTCAGCTGTGTGAGAGAATTCGTGTTATTCTTTGCTTCTTTTATATTTATCTTTACTTTTCTGTTAGAATATGCACTATAATGAATATTTGTTGTTTACAATAATAAAAAATAGGTTTCCATACCTGGAATAAATGTTACGGATGTGTTGGTGGTCTCCCACTAGAGGGCAGTGTTGATCAGATCAGCATGTGACCAGCTTGTGAGAATCCTGTGATTTGCTCTGGCCTGACCAGCCAGCCCCATGCTTCTTTATGGGAAGCATTAGTTCTCTGTGTAGAATTAAAGAGAGGATGATTCTGGCCGGCCAGGCTACTGGTTTTATTCATCACGAGATGTTTCTGGCCTCACTTTGGGATGCCCCTTAATGAGTCATCAGTTGGGGCCGAAGCAGCTGATTTTGAAGTGGCATGATTGCTTATAGCTGCTTTGCACGTGTTTAATTCTTCCCTCGTGTTATTTCAGTTTATGACATCACAAATAAAGCATCACTCACCAGTGTTGTTCAGCTCTTGAACGCTGACCTTTCACAGTGATGCAGGGGACAGTTCTGTTCTGGTTCTGCTGGACCTGACTGCGGCCTTTAACACTTGCTACTGTAGGCTGAGAGACTACGTAGGTCTTCAAAGGACCGGTTCTCTTCTTATCTGTCTGAGCATTCCTTCTCTGTGGCTGTCTCCACCACCTGCCCATGTGCCACAGATTTCACATATGATGTCCGGGAATTTTTAAGACACATTTTGATGCCAAGAAAGCGTTTCGACAGGCGGGAAAAGTTATTTTAGGTTTTGTTTGAAAAAACGTAACTAACTAAAAAATTTGAGTCTCACCAAATTGACATAATCTAACCAGAAACGGAGAAGAGAAGAAAAAACTGGGCCATCAGTTGAGGCTCAAGCAGCTTATTTTCATTAGAAGTGGCAGAATTGCCTTCTTGCTTCTGATTGACTACAGCTAGAGTTGTGACATCACAACTGAGGTATTTTTTAAACAGCTTGTTTTAAGGACATCATTTCTGAAACCAAACCTTGACAGAAAATAAAAGGACAGATTTGTTTCATGTTTTGAGTGGTTTTATTGTCCCAGTCCATGACAAATTATTTTTGTCAACTTAGCAACTCTCTAGCATGGGCATCACAGAGAAAGCACATGCCTGGTTTGAATCGTACCTCACAGGACGATCATTCAGTGTATCTTGGCTTGGACAATCCTCTACCGTGCACCATCTTGCCACAGGAGTCCCCCAGGGCTCTGTACTAGGACCTCTTCTCTTTGCCATATGCACCACCTCACTGGGTGAGATCATTCGATCACATGGCTTCTCCTACCACTGCTACGCAGATGACACCCAGCTCTATCTGTCATTTCCAACGGACGGCCACACTGTATGCATGAATATCAAACTGTCTCTCTGACATATCAAAATGGATGAAATCCCACCATCTCCAACTCAACCTCTCTAAACTGAACTACTTGTCATCCTAGCAAAACTATCCATACAGCACAATATCTCAATCCAAAATGACTTCCTATCTCTGACTCCTTCAAAGGCAGTTCGAAATCTGGGTGTTGTGATTGATGAACACCTGACCTTTAAAGATCATGTTGCCTCTGTTGCTCGTTCATGCCGCCTCGTGTTGTATAACATACGAAAGATCAGACCATACCTAACACAACATGCCACCCAGCTCCTGGTGCAATCTACTGTCATCTCCCGCCTCGATTACTGCAATGCCCTTCTAACTGGTGTAGCGGAATATAGGGCAGAAATGGCATATTCATAACGCTACACTGGTCTTCCAGGCTGTACTGTGAGACCTCTTCAAATGGTCCAGAACGCAGCGGCGCGTCTGGTCTTTAATCAGCCAAAAAGAGCACACGTCACCCCTCTGTTCATTGAGCTCCCCTGGCTACCGCTAGCAGCATGCATCAAATTCAAATTGCTAACACTAGCATACAAAGTCCGAGATCGTACGGCTCGCATCTACCTGAATCCTCTTGCAAAGGCGTACGTCTCGGCCCGGCCGCTCCGGTCATCACAGGATCGTCGTCTAGCAGTGCCTACACCACGCTCAGGACAATCCAGACTCTTCTCATGCATCGTTCCACAAATGTGGAATGGCCTACCAAGCACTACCAGAACAGGGGCTTCATTTTTAATTTTCAAGAAACTCCTGAAGACACTGCTCTTCAGACAGAATCTTCTAAACTAGCCCCCCCCCCATACCGTCCACTCACTTGTTCACTACTCCCCATGACTGATGTCAAGTTGTTGTTGTTATTGTTGTTGTTAGCCTCAAGGGTAACATGCCGATTGTCACTTGTAAGTCGCTTTGGACAAAAGCTTCTGCTAAATACATAAACATAGAAAAAAATTCATATTCAGAAAATTATTGATGCATATGCAAATTCAGAACGGACACCATTTGGGCTTCCCAGTAAAGTTCCTTGCTAAAATGGTTATTCTGCAACAAGTCAATGAGAATCACACAGCAAAGACTTTCATAAGCTAAACTTTATTGAACCGTTAATCTCAGCAAGTTACAGTTCATTGTTTTGTAGTTCACATTTGCCATCCGAGAAAAACAAAGTCTTGATCTTTCCAAATTTCCTAATGCTTTACCATGCATCAAACTCTTAATGTTCTACTTACTTACAAATAGGAATAAATAATGTCATTTTCTAATAAGCTCATTTTCTTATAATTATGTGAAATATAACCTTCATATGTCGGTGCTACACAAAACTCACCGCTGTCTGTCAGTGTGATCACAAAATATGACACTTAAGAAACTTAGTGACTTACTTCATTTACAGTACATTGTAAAAATATTAGTTGTGCAAATATATTGTACTAAGACTTTTGCTGTGCACTAATGTTAGGAATATATGACACATTTTATTAGTGATGGACCGATCTGAAAATTTTGGGCTGATACCAATATTTGTCAATACCAATATACTCACATTGATGCTTCTAAAATCAGCTGATTCTGTGTAGCATAAAAATAATTAAAGCTGAATTTGTTATGCACACACACCACACACATTTTGTGTGTCACATTACTAAACAAATACACATCAACCCCCTCACCCTCTGAAACATGCAAATAAATGGAGACAAGGTGGAAAAATATTGGTTGTTAATATTGGCCCGGTTTTAAAGATTAAAGTCCCATCAGGTGTCACACACACACACTGATGTGTGCAAAATTTGGCTTCTGCATTTGATCCATCCCCTGGGGGGAGCTGAGCGTCAAACACAGACGCGCTCGGGAACCATTTGGTGGTTTAACCCCCCAATCCGACCCTCTAATGCTGAGTGTCAAGCAGGGAGCACTGGGTCCCATTTTTTCAAAGACTTTGGTGTGATCCGACCAGGAATCGAACCCTGAACTCCCAGTCTCAGGGTGGACACTCTACCACTAGGCCACTGAGCTATTACGATTTTTATGTATTAATTATTATTTATTTATCGGACCGATACCGATATGTTAAAGGGACTTTACGGACTTTTGAATTTTTATGCTCGTGATTGCCCCCTCAGGCCAAAAGCTTAACGGCAGCTTCAATACTAGGCTTGTGCACGAGGCGCGCATGCTGTACGTGCACACTCCCTAACGGAAATAGCAGCTGAGACAGTCTGTGTGTGTGTGTGTGTGTATGTGTGTGTGTGTGGCCCGGAGGACAGAGGACAGGAGAACATGCAGCTAATTAATTAAATAATTTGGTTCTGTACCTTTCTCTTCAGCACAGCCGACAAAGGTTTATGATGGGTCAGTCCTCCTGCATGCTCAGATCATTCCCTTCCCTTGCTTGAAAAATTGTTCCAAAATGAAAGTTGAACCCACATCTTTTTTATCTGTGAATTCAATGCCGTTCGGCAAGTCTCAAATAAAAATTTGGGCATCTTACTGTAAAAAAAAATATACTATTAATGTAAAAAAGAAACTCTAAAAAAACTATGTTCACACCCAGAATCAAACCCAGATCTTCTGCATGAGAGTCAGACATCTTACAAGGTGAGCTACACTCTAGTAACATTCACAGTATCTGTAACTTTTATATCCTTGATGACAGCTGAAACAACGTCAAACCAAAGAACGGTTCGGAGCGAAAATGGCTATTTTGTTGCTAATTTGCAGGAAATATCTAGAAGAAAGTTCTACAGAAAGTAGCTAAGGGTCCTCAGAAATGTAGCTAGCTTTGTCACTAGGCGTTAGGAACAGCGACAAAGTGGCACTGCCTCTCTCTCTGCTGCTAAAGCTACAGATAGCAAATGCTACGGGCTATGCCTGAGCGCTAACGCGCATGAAGCAGCCTGCTCGACCCGAGCATCTCTCTTTTTCTGTGATTTTACAGAAAAACAGGCAATCACAGTAAAAATGCCAGGGCTCATTCTACAGGACCAGGGCATTGCAGGAGAATGTATGAAGAAGACATTTATTATTTCTATACATGTTTTGGCTGTCAAACTTCCATAATGTCCCTTTAAAAATGACCAACATAGTCGATATCGATGCTGATGTATGTCCATCCCTACATTTTATCTTATGAATTAAAATCGAGTGAGACTGAAACATGTAGATAAAATGGTTGGTGTCCAGCTGTTGGACAAAGAAACCACAAGAGTCAATGAAAAAACTTCAAACAAAATAATAATTGACTAAAAATGTACAGATGAAAATCTGACATTGCTTATGACTGGTGGATCAACAGAACCTTTTCCATCACAAACTAACGGAACATACCAGGATTAAAAAAATGGTTCATTTAATTTAATATTTAGTTGTTCGGACTTTTGGTGTAACCAAGTGATTTCTGTAACTCTCAGGGAGGCATCTCACCTGTCCACAGGTGTTCTGTTAGACCTTCTACTCATGAGCAAGGTCTGAAAGGTTCCATCTCCAGGTGTTTCAGCTCCTTCCAAACATCAGGACTCATGGAGGACCACTTCTGACTGGTCTAATGTTTGGTCTTGAACCATTCCTGGGTGATTCTGAGTGTTTGGGGGTCTTTATCCAGAGACTGAAACCAAACATTCTATCACCGAGCAGCACATTTAGCTCTAGAACACCTTGATGATCTTGAGGTTTCATTGGTCCCTGGACAGAATCAGAACTTCTTGGTAAAGATGCAGTAAAGCAGCTCCAGAGCAGAACCTAGCCTTCATGTTTCACAGCAGCTTCAGCGTTCTTCATGTTAGCGACTTGTGATCATAGAGAAGATGTGATTGGCCAAAAAGCTCCAGTTTTTGTTCCACCTGTCCGAAGAAAGTCCTCCCAGAAGATTTGTGGCTCTTGATGAACTATCTTGCCCAAGGACACAATGACTGGCAGTGACAGAGCATGGGTTCTAACCAGCAACCCACTAATTACAGGGTGAACTCCTAACCACTGTTGTGGATTGGGGGGGGGGGGGGGGTTCAATTCAAAAGCAAATTTTCTGTAAATCCTAAAATATTTTTACTTTTGTGAATTTCAGCGTTTCTCTCATTAACAACGTGGTACCAACAGGTCTATCCCCATCAGTAAAGAAGATAGATACAAACTAAAGAAATGTGTAGTTGGACATCTTCAAGAAGTTATGAGAAGATGGTGTTGAAATCCTACCTTGGTTTTGTTTGAATGTCAATGTTTCAACAGCTTCTTCAAAGGAACGTCAGCCAGTTAAAGACAGAGACAGATCTTTTTAAACCAGTTTGGCGCGCAATCCTCTAATGCCGGGCGTACACTGTGCGACTTTTTCACGTTCTGAGCCGATTTTCCAGTCGAGAATCCACGAGATCGGGGCGAGTTTTGCGCTGAGCGTCGTGTAGTGTACAGGGGGTTACGAGAGGCGATTAACGCCACGTGACCAGCTACCGATCAGTAATAGTGAGCTCGCATGGCTTCTGGAGTGTTTGATATTTTGCTCGTCCCTCGTGAGGGTATCGCACTGTTGAAGCGGCGCTGCGAGCTGCTGCAACCCAAAAAGTACCAGAACCGCTCACGGCGCATGCGCAATCATGCATCAACACCGCTCGCCCGCTATTTCCCTAATAACACACGTTGTTCGTTTTTATTTCTACACGTTGTTTTACTCACAAAGATTGTCAAGAAAGCGTGTTTGTCGTGTTCATGTCAAATTAAACTGATCACAAAACACAGATTTACTTTCTTTATTTCGTTTTCCTCATCCAACCCCATAAATCCCTGTGTGTCCTCCTGCAGCACTCCCGAAGGACAACAGGCAAGACAAAAAAGTCTAACGTGTTGAGTAAAAACTGCTTTTTTTAGCATATTTTTAGGTCCGACGTGTTGCTACCAGACGTACAGTGTGAGCAGTCAGGTCGCATCCGAGAACTGGGTCGTACAGTGAGAGCACATGACTCGTGAGATCTGCCCTGCGAGGAAGTCGTACAGTTTGAGCTGAAGCTGAGTGCTACGAGTGAAAAAGTCGCACAGTGTCCGCTAGTGGTGTGCATGTCTACCTGCCTCACGACTCGATCCGATTCCGATTATCTGCCTAACGATTCGATTTGAGACTGAAAAGCATCACGATTCTTCACACAAAATTTTCTTTACTTAATAAAAGCAGTAGAATAGTTTTCAATTTCTTTTTGATTTCGATATCCCTGAAAAACAGAACATCCATCTATTCACTATAGTGAGCAATAATTTTTAAAGTGTGCTGCCTATAATTACTTAAATAATATAAGAAATAATGTTTTCGGTAGAGCAGCTTTAAGATAGAATATTACTGAACTTAAAAATAGTAAACAAATACTGTGTTAAGTGATTCTTTCACATCCAGGATCCCAAAACCGAAATTAGCCCAAACATCCAATTTAAATGTAACGGGTACATCTTTGATTACTGGTAATGTTGGCCCTGTATCCCTGTCCGCCTTTTCTGTTTTAAATTGGCGCTAGGGCAACGCAGTGTGCATGTCATTGCAACTCTGCCCTCAGAATTAGTTGTAAAACCTCAAAACTTTATTGTCCTGCATAGACATAGGGAGAAAATCTCATTATGTCACGTTGCTGCATTGATATGGAATCATGCACGGCTGAATCGCGATGCATCTTAGAATCGATCATTTTTCCCACCTCTAGTGTCCGCCCAGCTTAAGAGGGTTCAGTTGCAATTGTTATTTAAATCAGAAGAACTGAGAGGACATTTAGTTTGTGTCTACTGGCCCGTTTCCACTATCAGAACCTCTGCGTAAATTTACCTGACCTTCATGGCATATCTGTCTTGGTTTTACTGCACCGGCCTGAAAGGACCGGTTTCAGGAACCAAACCCAGAAATGTCCCGGAACTTTTCTAGCGAAAACTTAGCTTATGGCTCAGCTGAACAAAGAAAGACCGAAGAACCAGGCCAGAACCCAAATCCAGGGTACAGAGGTTCAGTAAACTTGGCCGTCAAGGTGTGCAGGTGGACCGGTGTAGAAGACGAGGTTCTGTAGAAAGACAGTGTGCCAGAAGAACGATCCACATACACGCCCAGTTTGTGAGCGGGACTAGACGAGGAGGAGGAGGAGATGTACTCTCTTTTGCTGTCGTGGCAGACCGAGTATCGACCTTCATCAGAACAACTCAGAGTCCAGGACTTACTGTTAAATCCAAACTCGCAGTCGTTACTTTTCACTTTGCGCTGGACTCCTTCGTAAGTCACCGATATCTCAACCTTTCCGTTCCATATGACCTCCCAGTAACAGCGATCGGGAAGACTGTCCGTGCACATCACCTGAGGCCAAAAGTCAAACCTGTTGGGGTGATCAGGATACTTTTGATCTTCGTCCACACACGTCACCTTCCTGTTGTTGTCTGAAAGCTTGAGCTTTCCGTTGATTGTTTCTTCATTGATTGTGAGCTGACAGGAATCTGATGGAGACAAAGACGCATTCCAGCTGTTTGTTCAAGACAAGTTGATGAGTCATGAATGAGTGTAATGACAGCTCGATGATGGCTGAGTTGTCATGAAGTGAATGAACAGCACACTTACACTTCTTCAGACCATGTGTCAACCACCTGTCTCCAGCAGGCTCCAGCCTAAAAAGAAAAGACGACATCTCTGGTGTCACTTATCAATCAATCAATCAATTAATAAACTTTATTTATATAGCACTTAATCATACAATACATGCAACTCAAAGTGCTTAACAAATTAAAAAGGCCCCACATTCCCTCCCATCCTCAGAATTTTAAAAACAGTCTGACAATAAAAACCCCTTCACAACACTCCTCCACCGACACACACGCACACACACACACACACACACACACACACACACACACACACACACGCCCCCTTCCCCATGGTAAAAAAAATAAAAACACAATTGGCTGAGATCAGATGAGCCAGACCAGCTAAGATAAGGATAAGGAAATGCCATCAGGGGAGCCATCCGCCCTGACAGCAGCAGATCCACAGCTGCAGCTGAGGCACTGACACAGGGCGCCCAGGGCAGGGAGGGCAGAGACCCCCACCTCCACCTAGGCACACATGGAAAGCACCCAGGCCGCCACAGCCGACCACCGCCGCCGGGGCAGAGGGCTCCCACAGAGGAAACACTGGAAAAAGGTTAAATTAAGGTTAAAATATAAAATCCAAAGAGCTAAAATGAGAATAATAGATATTAAAATAATGTTGATCATAAATCTATGGTAAAAAAAACTGTTTAAAAAGCACGTATTAAGAAAGAATACATTAAATAAATAAAATAAATAGATCAAATAAATAAATAAAGTAATTAATTAATTTAAAAAGTGAGAGTATTCAGTTAAAAGCTAAGCTAAAAAAGGGGGTCTTGAGCCTGTTTCTAAAAACATGAACGTTCTCAGCAGCCCTGAGGTCCCCTGGTAGCTCGTTCCAGAGGCGAGGACCGTAGTACTGGAAGGACGCCTCGCCGTGAATATGTGTCCTGACTTTAGGGACTTTAGGGAAACTTATGTTTTGGCTTAAAGCCTGTAGAGGCTAAAATGTGTGTGCATCAGGTCTCTCCATACCAGAGTTTATTCAGGCTCCAGTCAGGATTCCTCTGTCCAGCAGTCAGTGCTTCCACACTCTCCTCTCCTGGGTGATTGTAGCTCAGGTCCAGCTCTTCCAGAAGGGTGGGGTTCAACTTCAGAGCCGACACCAGAAAAGCGCAGCCTTCCTCTGTGATCAGACACCCTGACAGGCTGCAGACACACGTAATACAGCAGAAAAAGAACACTTGATATGATTCAAAGGTTAACCCCTCATGGACGGGCAATTTCGAATTGATCAATCAATCAATCAATCATCAATCAATCAACAATCAATACTTTATTAATGCCAGAGGGAAATTAGAGTTTCAGTACACACAATTCAGAGATCAGACATACATGGGCAAGACACATGACAAGAATTGGTGATTGTGGTCATTCGCAACCCAAGTCGCGCTACCTTAATAGAGATAAGAGGGTTACATGAGGATTGGTTCAGGTGGAGGGAAAAAAAGGCACTTCAGAGTTACCCTCCACCAGGAGGGCAGCTTTGCTCTGCAAAAAAACACCTCAACAGATATGCAACAGACTTCAGACAACACAACATAACATGAGACTCCAATAGGAAGGCGGGGGGGGGGGGGGGGGGGGGGATTCTGTCTCCCCCAGCGAGAGCAGCCATCTACGGCGGTCATCTACTGTACAGTCACAGGTGGGAGGGAGATCTTGGGAGAAGCGAAGAGCACGTTGACTCCTGCAGGTTGATGACCTCGCAAGGCTGAAGTCCCCCAATCCGAAGGCGGGGGTGTCGGGTTTTCACAGTATCTGTCTGCAATCCTTCGTGGGGGTTTAATTTGCTTGCAGCTCAAGGCTACCAGGGCGTCAGATTCGGATAACAAGACCTTGTTTGGGTCAGGCTGAGATAATTTTCCTCTCTGCCTTCAGTCTTTAAACTGATCATTTCCAGTCCTTCAGTGAAGCCAATTTTGGGTTTTTAAAGTTGTCCCTACCTTCCGGTGACTCTCTCCGAGATTACATCCATTTTGCGCACTAATACCGGTATCGAAGCTAGAACATTGTCCAGCTTACGATTCACCTCGAGTAACGTCCCAGTCTGAGAAGTCTCCACACGGACGGTGCTTTCCGTGGGTGCGGGTCGCCCTCCAATCGCTCCCGTCTTCCCAAATTTCCAGAAAACCAGATATCCTCCCACTCCAATCAGGGGAAATCCAGTGATCATCAGACCAAATATCCACACGTCTTCGATGTCCTCAATGGACAGCTGGCTGAGGCATATGATCTTCCACTCCTTACGGCAAACCTGGGCATTTGACTGTGACCGGCCCGCGTAAGATTAATTGGAAATTACAAAATAAATGTATTTTCTCATTTTACCTCATGCATGGACTAAGGCTGCATTGCTTTTATTTTGAAGTTGTTTTTTACGTGCACAATGACGCAATACGTATAGCAACAAGTGCCCGCGGTTGACATGGTGATTGTAGCCCCCAGAAATGTCCGCTCATGCAAAAAAAAAAAAAAAGAAAGATAGATGCCGAATGCAGGATTTTCAACAAAAATTGGACTGCTAAGTTTTTTTTGTACTGAAGTCGGAGGTAAAGCCGTGTGTTTGGTTTGCGGGGAGGAGATTGCCGTGTTTAAGGACTACAATTTGAGTCGGCATTACGACAAGAAACACTCGGAAAAATACAAGAACTTGACTGATGCTGAGAGGGCACGGACATCCGAAGCTTTGCTAGCAAAGTTGCAAAAGCAGCAAGGCTTTTTTACTAAGCTTCACACATCCAGGGATGCAGCAACCAGGACCAGCTTTGTGATATCCCACAAAATAGCTAAAAACAGCAAGCCGTTTTCGGAGGGACAGTTTGTCAAAGAGTGCATGGTGGACTCTGCTTGGGACAAGAAACATACTCCAGAGTGCTCATGTTTCACCTCACCTCATTGTACATGAATGTGTGAAAGAAAAAAGAAGATGGCAGCAAGCAAGCAAAAACCAAGCATGGTAAACACAAGCGGCTCCATTGTCATTATGGTTTATCGTGTCCTGTTTGTCATTGTGTCATTGTAATAGTACAGGGTATCTGCAGGTTTAAGGGAGCCAAATTTAAGACTTTTAAAGACCTTTTTTAAGGCCATTTTGACCAAATTTAAGCAATTTTTAAAAATTAAATTTAAGCTATAATTTCCAGCTATTGCCTGGAACGTCGCGAACGTGGGATTAGCCATCCAGTTACCATTAAACTTGCACTTCCCCATGGCGCAAGCTCCCACTAGCTTAACCAGCTAACGCGCTCATCTAAAAATAGCCCCCTTTCACAACCAACTGAATGTGTACGGTTCCGCTTACGCCAACATCATACACAAAAAATGCTGAACACTAACTAGAAATTTATGAAAATTTTATAGAAATAAAAGAATCTTGTTTATTGAGTCTTTTAAGGATTATTTGTAATTTTTAAGGATTTTTAAGGCCTTAAATTTGGAAAAGCAAATTTAAGACTTATTAAGACTTTTTAAGGACCCGCGGATACCCTGTTGTATGACACCACGGCCCACTTTTAGGTCCCCCCCCCCCCCCCAGTAAGAGTGTAACTGGCGATGGAAATGCTCTTCTAAATATGATGAACCATAAATTTGCCTGCGCCCTTCCACTCAGTGGACACAAGACATGTCTCGCCTACTAACGTTCAATATTCCGGAGGTTCTCCGAGGCCAGCAGTGAGACGTAATCTCTATTACGTAAACTATTTATATCGATTAAAAGAAGATTAGAAGCATGAAATGTATCATACTATGCATTCATTTTCTGTGAACAATTTGTGGTTAATCATAAGTTAACCCTGGAACTTGTAACTGGAATAAAAAGATGTACCAATTCACAGCCAAAAATATAAAAAATATACTAACCGGTTTAATGACACCTTACCGTAGAGTTTTAAGGACACATTTGGTGCTCTTCAGTCCATCAGACAGAAGCTTCACTCCTTCATCCTGAAGGTCATTGTTACTCAGGTCCAGGTCTCTGAGACTAGCAGAACTGGACTTTAGAACCGAGGACAGGAGCTCACAGCTTTGTTCTGAGAGGTTACAAACACTTAACCTGAAAAGAAAGCAAATAGGAGTAAGAATTTCCCTTTTTCACCTACTGAATGTTCACAACATGAAGGCTACATCCAACTAGCAGCGTACTTACAGAACTTTGTTGGATGTTTGAACAACCGGTAGCAACTTCAAAAGAGCTTTCTCTGAATTAGAATATTTCTTCAGGTCAAACACATCCAAATCTTTAACAGATGACAACAGGATGAAGACTAGAGCTGACCACTGAGCAGGAGACATTTGATCTGTGGAGAGACTTCCTGAACTGAGTGACTGCTGGATCTCCTCCACCAGAGAACAGTCATTGACTTCACCCAGACAATGGAACAGGTTGATGAGTTTGTCAGCAGTCAAGTTCCCACCAATCTTATCCTTGAGGTACTGGACGGTCTCCTGATTGGTCTGTTGCCAACTTTCTTTCTGCGTCAGGAGGCCCTGTAGAAGAGTCTGATTGGTCCCCAGGGAAAGACCCAAGAAGAAGCGGAGGAACAAGTCCAGGTGTCCATTAGAACTCTGTAAGGCCTTTTCTATTGCCCTCTGGTAAAAGTGTATCTCGGCATCTTTGCTTGTTCTTGTTTTAGACTCGTGGAAAGTTGTTTGTTGTTCTTCAAGCAGATTGACTTGGGAGTCACTGAAGGTCAGATGGGCGTGAAGAGCTGCCAGAAACTCCTGAACACTCAGATGAACAAAGAAGAAGACCTTGTCCTGGTACAGTCCTCTCTCTTCTTTAAAGATCTGTGTGAACACTCCTGAGCGAACCGACGCTGCACTGATATCGATGTCATACTTTACCAAGTCTGATTCATAGAAGATCAGTTTTCCTTTCTCCAGCTGATCAAAAGCCAGTTTCCCCAGAGATTCAATCATCTTCCTGCTCTCTGGACTCCAGTGTGGATCTGTCGCGGCTCCTCCATCATACTTGATCTTCTTGACTTTGGTCTGAACCACCAGGAAGTGGATGTACATCTCAGTCAGGGTATTGGGCAGCTCTTCTCCCTCTCTGGTCTCCATCATGTCCTCCAGAACTGTAGCGGTGATCCAGCAGAAGACTGGAATCCGACACATGATGTGGAGGCTTTGTGATGACTTAATGTGGGAAATCACCTTCTTGGACTGCTTTTCATTTCTGAACTTCTTCCTGAAGTACTCCTCCTTCTGTGGGTCAGTGAACCCTCTGACCTCTGTCACCATGCCAACACACTCAGGAGGGATCTGATTGGCTGCTGCAGGTCTTGTGGTGATCCAGAGGTGAGCAGAGGGAAGCAGGTTCCCCTTGATGAGGCTTGTCAGCAGAACATCCACTGAGGTGGACTCTCTAACATCACTCAGAACCAAATTCTTGGTGAAGTCCAGAGGAAGTCGACACTCATCCAGACCATCAAAGATAAAAACAACCTGGAACTCTTCAAAGCTCCAGATTTCTTTGGTTTCAGTAAAGAAGTGATGAACAAGTTCCACCAAGCTGAACTTCTTCTCCTTCAGCAGGTTCAGCTCTCTGAAGGTGAACGGAAACAGGAAGTGGATGTTCTGGTTGGCTTTGTCTTCAGCCCAGTCCAGAGTGAACTTCTGTGTTAGGACTGTTTTCCCGATGCCAGCCACTCCCATCGTCATCACTGTTCTGATTGGTTCATGTCTTCCTGGTGGGAGTTTAAAGATGTCTTCTTGTCTGATCATTGTTTCTGGTCTGGCTGCTTTCCTGGATGCTGTTTCAATCTGTCTGACCTCATGTTCATCACTGACCGCTCCAGTCCCTCCCTCTGTGATGTAGAGCTCCGTGTAGATCTGATTCAATGGGGTCGGCTTTCCTGCTTTAGCGATCCCCTCAAACAAATGCTGAAACTTATTCTTCATTTTAGTTTTGAGTTTATTCTTGCAAGTTACCGGAGATTCTAAAAAATACAAAACAGAAATTAATGACCAGCTTCACATTTAGGTCTTACAGTTGCCCTCTAATAAAAAAAAAACGAGATGTTACTGTCTCTAAAACTTTATAGTCTGAAATTCTTCTTGCTTGCATTACTAGCAATGTAGAGAGGGCTTTTTCATGCTAAATATTCAGAGGAATCCACCTACTGCTCAGCAGACGGTCAGCCAGCTCCTCTTGTTTCATTCTTTTCAAGAAGTCCACAGCGATGGTCACAAACGCTTCTCTGTTGCGCCTCTGCTGTTCTTTATCTACACCCTCCAGCAGCTCTCCATCATCCCTCTGACTCTCTAAATCTTCTTGGTAGTCTGGACTCAGAACCCTTTGTATCTTCTGCAGTTCCTTACTCATAAAAGTGTTAATGTTGTCCTTCAGATCCTGAAATAAAATGCATTAATGGTGGTGCAACTGATGAAACCAGACAGACTGACGTGGAACACAGACAATCCACTGGTTTACAAAGTGCATCATCAAAATTATGCAAACAAGAAAAGAAGTAAAAGAAGTTTTGATAAATGCACGAACCTTAAATATGGAATCCAGTCCAGCTGGATTCTTCTGGGTAGACTGATCACCAAGACCTTCTGTGCTTCTGTTGCAATAATCAATAAATAATTAATAGCATGATTACTTGAAATAGGCTTGATAATATCCATTTGCATGTTGGTTCGTTTTCCTCATTATCTCTCTCTAACAATTAAAGAGAATGGATGACTGTTGGAATTTCCAAGGAGAAAGCGAACGCACCATTAGCTATATAAACAAAACCTAAACTATCAAGCTAACTGTCACGATGGTTGACTGGGTACGGGAGTTGAGCTTGGTAAAGATGTTTGATATCTGGATTATTCGGTAGAGAACTCAGATCAGGGGTTTCAATGAAACGATGACCGAGTGAAGAGCCGGTGCGGCGTGTTCCATATTTAGGCTTGGGTGTGACTGGGAGAATGCCGGGAGTTCCCGCGAGGAGCATGCTGGGAAATGTGGTCCAAGATGGAGGCCGGTTAGCTGGGAGAGGCCGGTCTGGGGGCTTGGGTTCTGACACTAACGTTATCTTAAACAGTTTATTTTGCTGCTGGCGCAGATTAAGATGCCTCATCCTCAGATCATTGTCGCTGGTTTCATCATCGCCCAACAGCCCGTCGCATTCAGTGAAGTGAAGCCAAACTTTAGAGCGCGTTCGCTTTCTTCTAGTCAGAATTTCGGAGTTCAGAGGAGAAAGCGAACGCACCATTAGCTATGTAAACAAGACCTAAACTATCAAGCTAACGTTATCCTAAACATTTTATTTACCTACCGAAGCAGATTAACGTCTCTTTCTGGAGTATTTCTCTCATCCCATGGCACCATCTAGTGGCTGACAAGCATATTACAAAAAAAGTCTGTCGCTCAGTTTTTTTAAGATGGTGTCTTCACGTTTCTTGTTTATAAATGTGCTTCTGTAGCCGACAAACAGAGCTAGAACACGCTGTTTTACAAGCATTTTTCTCGTGTTATGTTGTGTTTTCATATATTTATATTTTAAAGAATTTCTTGTCCGTTAAAAGTTCATCAACTCTGAATCAGCTGAGGTGTTCCTTAAATTTGAAGCATCTAATGGGCCATTCCCATCTGTACCGGGTCGGCCCGGGCCGGGTAGCCCCAGTCGGCCCCAGCCTGGCCCGGTTGATTCCACACATCCTTGTCTTAAGCCCATGTGGGCTGATTCTACCCACCAATCAGAGGCTTGCTCTAATAGAAGGTGTGCATTTGCTGTCAGCAGTGGGCGTGTTGGCCCTGGTCGGCCTGAAGCAGACCCCCTCGGGAAGAGGGCTGAGAATGAGCCTGTGTTGGCCCAGAAAAATACCAGGCCACCCAGATATGTAAACAACCTATGCTACCCGGCCCGGGCCGACCCGGTACAGATGGGAATGGCCCATAAGCGGTAGTCTAACGCTATTGGTTAGTTCTGGTCGGCGCTCAGTTTCCTAATGCACGGAGCTCTGCGGGGCAGGGGGCGTGCTTAGCAAAACAAAAAAAAGGAAAGAAAAAACAGACATATTGCTTACATTATATCAAGTACATGATAAGATAATCACTTTTATGGATTTCTGACAAATCATACATCATTTCTGAAAGTAGAAAACTCCAGAAAGCTACGTTAAGATGGTGATGCCTCACTTAGACCGTTGTTGCTGGTTTCATCATCATCCAGTTACCCGTCCCATTTAGTGAAGTGGACCCCAACCTCAGAGTGCTTCCTCTCTGCCTTGCTGCTTTGTTAACAGCTCGTCCACAGTGACTGACGACATCACGCTCTTGCGCCGGTGTCGGTACAGGATCTGCTCGGGTGCAAGATCGTCTCAGGGTTCTTCGACTGCCGATGACGTCAAAGTACGGCAAACCCACTCGGACAAAATACACTACACATCTATACTGTTGGAAAGAATTTAGTAGTTTCGTTATTAAAATAATGTTTCTAACGACGTAAGTTTGTGTTTATAATGGTATTTGTAAAATAAAACACTATATTGTATTCATAATGTTGAACTCCTCTTTGAGCACATCCCTTGAAGGATCATAGGTATTAGCAACACCTGTGAAATTGTATTTGCAGGAAAGAAGTGTGTCCCATTTATTGAAGTATTTTGTGTTTAGAGTTTTTGACGTCTTGTCCATGCGTAGTTCAGTTACGCTCATAGCTGCTAGCCAAAACTCTGGAGTTAAAAGTTTTCTGGCTTTACTAAAATACCTGTCTGTGCTTATTTGATTGATGGTGGTTTTACAGTGGGGCAAAAATGTATTTAGTCAGCCACCGATTGTGCAAGTTCTCCCACTTAAAATGATGACAGAGGTCAGTAATTTTCATCATAGGTACACTTCAACTGTGAGAGACAGAATGTGAAAAAAAAATCCATGAATTCACATGGCAGGATTTTTAAAGAATTTATTTGTAAATCAGGGTGGAAAATAAGTATTTGGTCAATAACAAAAATTCAACTCAATACTTTGTAACATAACCTATGTTGGCAATAACAGAGGTCAAACGATTACTATAGGTCTTTACCAGGTTTGCACACACAGTAGATGGTATTTTGGCCCATTCCTCCATGCAGATTTTCGAGAGCAGTGATGTTTTGGGGCTGTCGCCGAGCAACACGGACTTTCACTCCCTCCACAGATTTTCTATGGGGTTGAGGTCTGGAGACTGGCTAAGCCACTCCAGGACTTTCAAATGCTTCTTATGGAGCCACTCCTTTGTTGCCCGGGCGGTGTGTTTGGGATCATTGTCGTGTTGGAAGACCCAGCCACGTTTCATCTTCAAAGCTCTCACTGATGGAAGGAGGTTTTGGCTCAGAATCTCACGATACATGGCCCCATTCATTCTGTCCTTAAAACGGATCAGTCGTCCTGTCCCCTTAGCAGAAAAACAGCCCCAAAGCATGATGTTCCCACCCCCATGCTTCACAGTAGGTATGGTGTTCTTGGGATGCAACTCAGTATTCTTCTTCCTCCAAACACGACGAGTTGAGTTTATACCAAAAAATTCTACTTTGGTCTCATCTGACCACATGACATTCTCCCAATCCTCTGCTGTATCATCCATGTGCTCTCTGGCAAACTTCAAACGGGCCTTGACATGCACTGGCTTCAGCAGCGGAACACGTCTGGCACTGCACGATTTGATTCCCTGCCGTTGTAGTGTGTTACTGATGGTGACCTTTGTTACTGTGGTCCCAGCTCTCTGCAGGTCATTCACCAGGTCCCCCCGTGTGGTTCTGGGATTCTTGCTCACCGTTCTCATGATCATTTTGACCCCACGGGATGAGATCTTAAGTGGAGCCCCAGATCCAGGGAGATTATCAGTGGTCTTGTATGTCTTCCATTTTCTGATAATTGGTCCCACAGTTGACTTTTTCACACCAAGCTGCTTGTCTATTGTAGATTCACTCTTCCCAGTCTGGTGCAGGTCTACAATTCTTTTCCTGGTGTCCTTCGAAAGCTCTTTGGTCTTGAACATAGTGGAGTTTGGAGTCTGACTGTTTGAGGCTGTGGTCAGGTGTCTTTTATACAGATAATGAGTTCAAACAGGTGCCATTAATACAGGTAACGAGTGGAGGACAGAAAAGCTTCTTAAATAAGACATTACAGGCCTGTGAGAGCCAGAGATTTTCCTTGTTTGAAGTGACCAAATACTTATTTTCCACCCTGATTTACAAATAAATTCTTTAAAAATCCTGCCATGTGAATTCATGGATTTTTTTTCACATTCTGTCTCTCACAGTTGAAGTGTACCTATGATGTAAATTACTGACCTCTGTCATCATTTTAAGTGGGAGAACTTGCACAATCGGTGGCTGACTAAATACTTTTTTGCCCCACTGTACTTTCTATTAGACTCCAAATGTAATCATTTGGCACGTTTCTAATTCATAATTTGTAAGAATGTTATCGGTTAGCATTAGCATAAGCATTCCTATGGATTTTTCCACGTATATTAGCATTGCGCTAACCACTTGCTGCCAAATTGCAGCCTTTGCGATTAGAAAATCTCCTTTTGTCACATCGCAATTTAATTGCACATGCAGTTAATCGTTCAGCCCTAATATACATGCAGCTCTATGCTAAAAGTGTATTTTCAAAGAGGTAATGATGGATTTCTTTGTAAAAGTTGTCCATCTTTCCAACAGATAAATTTGCCTGGACCAACGTAACGTGATTACGCAATTCCCGTAAGGTTCATGTTCAGCCAATCAACTACTTTGACGTCATCGGTAGTCAAAGGACCCCGAGCCGATCTTGCACCCGAGCAGATCCTGTACCGACACTGGCGCGCGGCACGGATACCGAAAAAAGGCACCGTTTCATATGACGTGAATCGGTACTCAGTCGGTAGTATGGAATTCGGTCGGTGCCTTAAAAAGTACCAAATTCGGTACCCATCCCTACTCTCACGTCAGTTACTTGCAGCACGTGGTCTCACCACAGAGTAGTTCAAAAGCACGGGAATCAGCAAACAGAAAAGGACTAAATGGTGTGTACTCACAGACTGTAGTTTGCCGAATCACTGAGATGGTGCCCTTTAGTATCGTAAAAAAGCCAATGTTTCGTTTATTAGAGTCCTAACTTCATGTAGCAGTTTTGCGCAAATTTTCATGGGTAATTTTTGTTTGCAGAGACTTTGTGCTTTCTTTTCTTTTTTTTTGGAGGGGGGCATTTATTTTGGATATTTAAAACTTCCAGTTCCAGTGGAAATGTTCTTCAATGTACTTTCATGATAAACTTTTAGCATAGTCTCAGTTGAAAATGTTTGCAAAACAAAAATAGTGTCATTTGTCGCAATTATTTTTGAGATAATTTCAGGTCTAGCTAAATCTGTCATTGTGACAGACCAAATTCCACTGGCTGATTCAACTGAGCAATCACAAAAAATTTACTTGTTTAAAGAGCAAGTCACCCCCAAATAAACTTTTTTTTTTGCTGATAAACTAAATAAACGAGTGTCTAATCGTGCTGCAGACACGTGTAGTCAATAATTTGGCACTTCAGTGCATCTTAGTTAAAATTTAAATATTCTGCCTAAAACTGGCAGTGTTGTGCCGTTGTCAGGTAAAAACTCTGCACTGTATTTTAATTTAAATCTGCCAACGCTATTGGCTAAGAGGTACACTATGATGTAAACTGGTACATTATGATGTCACAATGCTGTTGTGAGCCTGTGTGTGTGTATTTGTTAGCAGCTCCGCCTTCTCGGTCTGCCAGGCAACAGCATTTGTTGCATTTTTCAAACATGAAGTGGGAGTGGAGTTAGACTCTGGTAGGGGTTGACTTGCTCTTTAATCAGTGATTTATTCATGTAAGTAATTGTTTGGACGAAAGTGCTGGTGGTCCCCACAAGAAGGGGGCAACTGCAACATCAGCAACAAAAATCCTTCTGATTTGTTTATTTATTTATTTGTTTGCCCGTGAGTTAGTTCTTTCGAGAGGGACTGCACACCATCAGAAAATGTAACACCGCCCCTAGTTAAGGTTAGAAAAATGCCATAAAAGTGGGCGTTGCCAGGAGGCACGAGTGGCATAGCCAAGTTTGGGGAATTTCCATCCTGGGAGGGAGGAGGAGTGGGAGGAGACTGTACCGATGACATGAAATTGTCCTAGCCCCAGTCAATCACAAGTTTAAAATGCAGTAGCCACTGTTCTGCCACAGGGGGCAGCACTGAGGCGTTTTTAGACCTAGATTCTAGATGTAATCAAGTTTACACAAACATGTCAAAAATGCACAGAAACAGAAAGATTGCGTTTGTAAAGACCCAATTATACAGTCAATTATCAAAAACGTGTTATTTTTGGGTTTACTCTTTTAACGACAGATATTTTACATGTTATGCACAAGCACATCGCGGAGGTAACAATCCAGAAAACATCTCCGTCAGCGCATCTGAGCATTATCTCACCCTTTCTCCGCCTCTGGCTGCTGACAGTACGCACAAGCTCGTTCACATGCAAACATGAGCAAGAATCCTAAGAGCAAAGATGTTCCGATGATACCAGAAATGAGGAAAAAGCTCCAACTGACTGAGATTAAACAGAAAACGATTCTCTAACATCATCCAGCCTCCGCTGGAGACCGAGAAACACTTACTGTTGGTCACTGGGAACAATTAGTTTAAAGGCAATGGGAGGATCCTTAGACTGGTCGCTCTTAAAGGACACACAGCTGGGTTCTGATCCAGGTTCTGGTCCAGGTCTTCTCCTGTGAATAATGATGTGGTGATGTGAGCTCTAACACGGTGAAGAGTGGTGGACAGTTAGAGATGATCACCTGACCTCTGAGCTTCACTCTGGCTCTCATGTTCTCTGGGAGGGACTCCCTCCACTCTGTCCCCACACTGATCCATGCTGCTGAAGTCACACCAGCTCACACACACCTTACACCTTCATCTGCAGAGGAAACACGAATCATTCGTCTGCACATCACTGCAAAACCATGAGATCTTCCTCTGACTCATAACTTTCTTTAGAGTGGAACAGAAAACGTGTTGTAGGACACGTTTTTGAGTCCGACTAAACCAGAAAGGTGCGGACCTTTTGAACCCCTCTGCAGTGAATCAGATGGGTACTTTGAAAACTTTTAGTAAATAAAGACTAGTCTCATAAAACATAACTAAACAAAGTCAGCATCACTAAGAGCAGCCAGATCTTGTTGTTGCCAACGATGAACTCAAATTTCATTTCAAGACCATGAAAAAAGAAATCAACCAGATTCTAGAGTCCTGATGCTTCTGAAGACCTGTCGATGACTCGAATCTGCAAAGATTTACAGATTTAAACTGTTGGTATCGTAAAAACTCATCCGTCTACTTTCGCAAACGTCACCTCAGGTCACCTCATGTCAAGTTTACTCACCAGCTAGTCTGGAGTCTTGAGCACAAATTTACATAAATAAATAATTTAGCTTTGTATGAAATCCAGTAATATTTTAGCAAATGGTTTCATTTCTAGTCAGGCTTTATTTAACAAGAAGAATTTATAACAACATATTTTTTTAATTAGAAGAGTTAACGATTAAACCCTGTTGCCTATTTGCTCTAATATTTTATTCTGTTCTAGTTTTATTGTTGAGCATTAAAGGAGATGTCGACGTTATTAAAGGGACTTTACGGAGTTTTGAACTTTTATGCTCGCAATTGCCCCCTCAGGCCAAAAGCGTAATGGCAGCTTCAATAGGAGGCTCGTGCACGAGGCGCGCATGCTGTACGTGCACACTCCTTAATGAAAATAACAGCTGAGACAGTCCCTTGTGTGTGTGTGTGTGTGTGTGTGTGTGTGTGTGTGTGTGTGTGTGTGTGTGTGTGTGTGTGTGTGTGTGTGTGTGTGTGTGTGTGTGTGTGTGTGTGTAGCCTGGAGGACAGAGGACAGGAGAACGTGCAGCTAATTAATTAAATAATTTGGTTCTGTACCTTTCTCTTCAGCACAGCCGACAAAGGTTTATGATGGGTCAGTCCTCCTGCATGCTCAGATCATTCCCTTCCCTTGCTTGAAAAATTGTTCCAAAATGAAAGTTGAACCCACATCTTTTTTATCTGTGAATTCAATGCCGTTCGGCGAGTCTCAAATAAAAATTTGGGCATCTTACTGTAAAAAAATATACCATTAATAAAAAAAAAAGAAACTCTAAATGAACTATGTTCACATCCAGAATCAAACCCAGGTCTTCTGCACGAGAGTCCGACATCTTACTAGATGAGCTATAGCGCCAGTGACGTCTTTTGTTTCTGTAACTTTTATATCCTTGATGACAGCTGACACAACGTTCAAACGGTTCGGAGTGAAAATGGCTATTTTGTTGCTAATTTGCAGGAAATATCTAGAAGAAAGTTCTACAGAAAGTAGCTAAGGGTCCTCAGAAATGTAGCTAGCTTTGTCACTAGGCGTTAGGAACAGCGACAAAGTGGCACTGCCTCTCTCTACTGCTAAAGCTACGGATAGCAAATGCTACGGGCGATGCCTGAGCGTGAACGCGCATGAAGCAGCCTGCTCGACCCGAGCATCTCTCTTTTTCTGTGATTTTACAGAAAAACAGGCAATCACAGTAAAAATGCCAGGGCTCATTCTACAGGACCAGGGCATTGCAGGAGAATGTATGAAGAAGACATTTATTATTTCTATACATGTTTTGGCTGTCAAACTTCCATAATGCCCCTTAAATTATTCAACTTTGAACATTAGATTTGCAGTTACAGCTATATGGTTGATTTATGAGCTCTTTCTCGACAATTGTGGTGTGTGTGTGTGTGTTGTGAGGTACTTGGGGGGGAAAACAGCAGTAAGTTTTATGTTTTTATTGAATTTAGTCTTGTTTTTCTCCTCATACAGCAAATGTTCTACATGATGTAGCAGATGGTAATAAACCAAAAGCATTATGGCCACCCCTGACTGCTTTACACTAAATGCTGCTAGAAAGATAAAGTAGTCTATATATATATATATATATATATATATATATATATATATATATATATATATATATATATATATATATATTCGAGCATGTAGTTTATATTTTCTAATGTAACTTTGCTGCTTTTAACAGCTACCTGTAGAACAGAAATTATTTATTTTTTGATTACATAAGGCAATGAAACATCTTGAGTTGTCTCTCTAAATGTATGAGTGTATTTAGAGGTTGCCTGCTCATGTCAAACTTTACAAATATTTTTGAAGGACCATCAGAACAGATAAAACAAACTTAGCATCTAGATTAGTCTCTATTTGCATTGAATCACGGAGATAATTTCCACATTTTAGCTGTTCTTTACCATGACTTCCTTGAAAATTAGATTTTAGCATCTCAATGTGATTATTGGTGGTAAAATAAAAAATTCGTTGTAAATAAAGTAAAATCAGAGACCATTTTAGCTAAAATGTGCTTTTAGAACTAGAGGTAAGGTAAAGAGGAATACGTGTGAGCAGCGCCCCCTGCTGGAGGGAGACAATACTACTGGGATTATTTTGACGCACTTGCTGTAGTTTTTTTTTAGGGATTTTTGCTGGTAAAAACAGGACTTTAAAGCATATTCATTAGAGGAAAGCATGAATATGCTGCTGTGGAGATTTAGTGACGCAAATGCAAATGTCTGACACTTTAAAGTAACTGAACCTTATGATCATATAATAAAACTTCTCTCTGACTTCCAGCAGCGTTATAACTAAGAACTGCGTGTTTTAATTTAAAAGGAAGCTTAAATGGTTTTTTATCGCGTTTATTACAGAACATAACATGAATACCTACCTTTCTCATCCAGGAGGACATAAAGGTTACCTCCAGCTATGTATCAACTTGCACTGTAACTCGCGTTTTGAGCCGCAAATATCACCTGTTTCCTCTTGGAAGGCTCAGAGAACTAAATTTAAAACTGTCAAGTTGACCTGAGCTGGACTTTGGCTCCAACAAATTGTCTGCATCATGGCTACAGAAAGTGAAAGGTAATAAATAAAGAAAAACTAGCTAATTTCAAGTTCCAAGTACTTTCTGGTGATTACTACAGTTAAATAATACAAGTAAAATACAATCAATAAGTTAAAAAAGAACAATTACTCACCGCTGTTACTTTTGAGACATTATTTCCTTTGAGGGAATGCTGAGAAGTTAGGTGTTTTGTCGGTATGAGTCCCCGTGCCATTTGGGTTTCCTCTTCCGCGCAAACAACGCGCATGCTCTGTAAAAGCTCGTTCCCGGTGCCGCGGGACGTTGTGGCCATAGACACAACTACAGTAGGCGTCATATACGTATTTATATCTGAGTACCAGTGTTTATATATATATGAGTACCACTGCTGCTTTATTTGTTGTTTGAGCTTTCACCGTTGCCGTAGTTTGCCTGTGGAGCGGTGGTACGGGTGGTACGAGAGCGCGCCGGTATCGAGCTCGTACTGAGCATGCGCGTTGATTTGGTGAGGGGCGTAGCCTTATTAGATAATGTGGGCGTAGCGGCGTGTTATGTCGAAATATGTTTCCCTACGACAAACTGTTTCTCCTCGTTTTCTCGCTGTAACACTGTTACTCAAAGCAGCCTACATAACAAAATCACAGATTTGTCAAAATAAACACAACTGATTTGTAATTTACGTACATATCATAGTTGTATTATTTTAAGGGGGAACTCTTAAGGTCCGAGGACCTGGGGGAACTCTTCTCAACATAACACCGGCTTTCATGGCTTCCGCTAGCTTCATCGGTTTAAAAGCAAGTGGTCGTATAGATGTCAGATAAAGTCATCAGACGTCCAGGGGTTGGTGTCGGGGTGCTGGTGACAGACTCTGCCCACCCAGGATGTGTTCTCCTGGGGAAACGGAGAAGTCCAGTGGGCAGGGGCACACACCAGCTACCCGGTGGGCACCTGGAGTTCGGGTATGCGTGTAGGCTACGCTAGCAGTGTTCATTCATAAATCTAGCACAGAAAATGAGTAAACCTTTCATTTATGGATGCCGATCAGCTCACAAAGTGTCCTTCTCAAAATACATAACTTTGGGTTCATATTTTTATAGTTATAAGTTAAATAAATGTTTTCAAATAGAAATTAACTATATTTTTATGGAGTTTGGTGTAAAGGGTAAAGCTAAGGAAGTAAAGGTGATGCCTGAATGAACAATATGTCTCTGATTTCTGTCTCACTGACAGGGAAACCTGGGAAGAATGTGCTCATAGAGAAGTGCTGGAGGAAGCTGGGGTGCACCTGGTGAATGTTCACTTTGCTTCAGTGGTGAACTCCATCAAGGTGCAGGATCAGTATCACTATGTTACCATCATCATGCAAGGAGAACTGGACAGGAGGCGGTCTGGAGAACCTGAAAACCTGGAGCCAGAAAAGAACGAAGGTACAAAAGGTGGAAATTGTGTATTTTCTTTTGAGGCAAGTAGGTTTGTTTGGCTGAGCTGATGGGGAGCACGTCCTTTTCTCCACAGGATGGACATGGACTTGTTGGGAGGAGTTTCCTCCAGAGCAGCAGCTCTTCCTGCCACTGGCTGGGTTGAGACAACAAGGCTTCCAGCCGTTCAGGAACACAGAAACGTGACATTTCCTGTTGTGTTTTTGTCCTAATTGCAACTGTTCCCAACAACGAGCAATTTACCTTAAACATCTTCTTACTGGTTGTAGAATAACCTCTAATCTATTTTTTTCCTGTTTCAGAATTTGTTTTTTATTTAATTGTGACAGTTTGAGGCATTCACAACACTAGCAGAACTTTTATTCAAATGTCATTAAATCAATATAGTGAATCAGATGTAGATCAGCTCCAAGAGTAGATATTTAAAAAATATATTTGTAATTAAATTAGTCATTTTTAACAGAAAAGCATCAGTTTCTGCTTTAAGCTCCATAAGCATTATTTTCTTCAAAGTCATCCAATAAAATGCTTCTCACTAAAAATCAAAGTGAACCTCATTTTGGACAAATAAACAAATTCTATTCAGATTGACAGGCTAACGGTTAGTCATACTCGAGCCAGTTTGGAGGTGGGCTCACGCCATCTTAAATAATACAAAGTACTTCATGCTAATTGTGAAAAAACCTCCAATTATCAGCAATTTAGAATCACATGATTACTTCTGCCTAAATATTATGGACTAGCTAGCTTGGTTGCTAACACTTAACAAGTTTTTATTTTTAACCATTTAATCTAATCAAAATATCGAGATCAGTTATGTTAAGAAGGCGGTAAACATAGCACTTAGCTTGCCCAATTTACTATTTATTTAAAAAGCACTAATAAAAAGCAACAGCGGGTACCAAAACAATAATTTGTATGAGCTAATCTCTGTTTCTCTAATCTGAGGTTGTTGATCTACAACAAATAAAATATTAGTTATTAATTATCTTTCCAGATGATTTCACTGCTAAATGTTTCAACCATCCCTTATAAATCTCAGATAAACATTTCTACTAGTTTATTTATGAAATCTAAATAAGTTAGAGCTGCAAATATTTGATTTATTATTTATACTTTGCCATATCTCTTAAAGTGTATATATTTTTTTCTATCTGAACTTTTTTAAAAGTCACAAATAAACAAATTATTTTAAGTGGTCACATCTCACATGGTGACTCTGGTGACCCCCACAGCTAGCAGCATGCTCCACAGTGTAGCCCCAGTAACCGCTATGGCACCATTAAAGGTCTTGTCGTGGGTGTAAGTGATGATGTGCAGGGCGCCGCTGTAGGCCTCCTCGCAGGTCGGCTGGATCTGGTCCTCAGGAAGCAGGAAGCCGAGTGTCCCATTATCCCTCAGCTCAAAGGTGTAGGTCATAGGGATGCCCTGGATTCGGGCCCAGTCCCTGGATGAACCAGAGTTGGGGTCTAGAGGGGCATATTAGTACATAAAGGTTCATGCAAACCTAATAATGCATTGTTGCTAATTGGTTATTTCCACATACATAAAATGTCCGGGGATGATCCCACTCTGTAGATTTGTCCGTGGACCTTCCGAATGGCTTCAGCTGCTCCCTGTCCTACTTCCATCTGAGGGATCAGAAAACAGCCTTTGTCAGATAATCCTTAAAACAAGCACCATAATTTCAGATGCCCATCATTTAAAACAAACACTGAAGGGCCGGCCCCAATCTAAGGTCAATACTTTAAATACTTTCAGTTCCGTTACACCAAAAATTTTAAGCCTCAACAGCGGCATCTGGCACCACTGGGTGCAAACGCAAGGATACCATAGTTACTAAAGTAACTAAGGTATTTTAAAAGGGATTTATCAGTAATCAGATTACTTTTGAAAGATCACAGTGGCAACTGTTTAGGAATCACACGACTAATGCTCCTCCTTGAACCGTCACCTTATCGTGGTGGAGGAGTTTGAGTGCCCTAATGATCCTAGGAGCTATGTTGTCTGGGGCACTTAGTGCCCCTGGTAGGGTCTCCCATGACAAATTGGTCTTAGGTGAAGGGTGAGACAAAGAACGGTTCGAAGGATCTTTCATGGCGGTTAAAACGAAGAGTCGGAGTACCCGGCCCGGAGGGTTACTGGGGTCCCACCCTGGAGCCAGGCCTGGGGTTGGGGCCCGTGAGCGAGCGCCTGGTGGCCGGGCTTTCGCCCATGGGGCCCGGCCGGGCCCAGCCCGAACCGGATACATGGGCTCGTCCAACTGTGGACCCACCAGCCGCAGGAGGAACATGAAGGGTCCGGTGCAATGTGAATCGGGTGGCAGACCAAGGCGGGAGCCTTGGCGGTCCAATCCCCGGACAAGAAAACTAGTTTTTGGGACATGGAACGTCACCTCGCTGGCGGGGAAGGAGCCGGAGCTTGTGGCAGAGGTTGAGCGGTACCGGCTAGATATAGTCGGACTCACCTCGACACATAGCATTGGCTCTGGAACCCGAGACCTGGAGAGGGGTTGGACACTCTACTTTGCTGGAGTTGCTCCGGGTGAGAGGCGGAGGGCTGGGGTTGGCTTTTTGTTAGCCCCGAGACTCTCTGCCTGTGTGTTGGGGTTTACCCCGGGGGACAAAAGGGTAGCTTCCTTGCGCCTTCGGGTCGGGGAACGGGTCCTGACTGTTGTTTGTGCTTATGGGCCAAATATCAGTTCAGAGTACCCACCCTTTTTGGAGTCCCTGGGACGAGTGCTAGATAGTGCTCCATCAGGGGACTCCATTGTCCTGCTGGGGGACTTCAATGCTCACGTGGGCAATGACAGCTTGACCTGGAGGGGTGTGATTGGGAGGAACGGCCCACCTGATCAGAACTCGAGCGGTGTTTTGTTATTGGACTTCTGTGCAAGCCGCAGTTTGGCCATAACGAACACCATGTTCGAACATAAGGATGCCCACTGGTACACTTGGTACCAGGGCAGCCTAGGTCACAGGTCGATGATAGATTTTGTAGTCGTATCATCTGACCTGTGGCCGTATGTTTTGGACACCCGAGTGAAGAGAGGGGCGGAGCTGTCAACTGATCACCACCTGGTGGTGAGTTGGATCAGATGGCAAGGGAACATGCCGCGTAGACCTGGCAGACCCAAACGCATAGTGAGGGTCTGCTGGGAACGCCTGGCAGAAGAACCTGTCAAGACGGTCTTCAACTCCCACCTCCAGCAGAGCTTTGACCACGTCCCGAGAGCAGTGGGGGACATTGAGTCCGAGTGGGCCTTGTTCCACTCTGCAATTGTCGAGGCGGCTGTTGCTAGCTGTGGTCGTAAGGTGGCCGGTGCCAGTCGTGGTGGCAACCCCCGTACCCGCTGGTGGACACCAGAGGTTCGGGGAGCCGTCAGGCTGAAGAAGGAGGCCTACAGGGCGTGGCTGGTCTGTGGGTCTCCGGAGGCAGCAGACAGGTACCGGATAGCCAAGCGGGGTGCAGCAGTGGCAGTTGCCGAGGCAAAATCTCGGGCGTGGGAGGAGTTTGGTGAGGCCATGGAGAAAGACTATCGATTGGCTCCAAAGAGGTTCTGGCAAACTGTCCGGCGCCTCAGGAGAGGAAGGCAGCAACTCGCTCACACTGTTTACAGTGGGGATGGGGAGCTGCTGACGTCGACTGAGGCTATAGTCGGACGGTGGAAGGAATACTTTGAGGAGCTCCTCAATCCCACCAATGCGCATTCCGAGGAGGAACCAGAGCTGGGAGGCCTGGGGATGGACTGTCCGATCTTGGGGGCAGAAGTTGCTGAGGTAGTCAAACAACTACACAGCGGCGGAGCCCCGGGTGCGGATGAGGTTCGTCCTGGGTATCTCAAGGCTATGGATGTTGTAGGGCTGTCATGGTTGACACGTCTCTACAACATTGCGTGGTCATCGGGGGCAGTTCCTAGGGAGTGGCAGACCTGGGTGGTGGTCCCCATCTTTAAGAAGGGTGACCTGAGGGTGTGTTCCAACTATAGGGGGATCACACTCCTCAGCCTCCCTGGAAAGGTCTACTCCAAGGTACTGGAGAGGAGGGTCCGATCGATAGTTGAATCTCAGATAGAGGAGGAGCAATGTGGTTTTCGTTCTGGCCGTGGAACTGTGGACCAGCTCTATACCCTTGCAAGGGTGATGGAGGGGGCATGGGAGTTTGCCCAACCAATCCACATGTGCTTTGTGGATTTGGAGAAGGCTTATGACCGTGTCCCCAGGGGCACCCTGTGGGGGACGCTCCAGGAGTATGGGGTGGGTGGCTTTCTGTTAAGGGCCATTCAGTCCCTTTACCAGAGGAGCGTGAGTTTGGTCCGCATAGCCGGTAGTAAGTCGGACCTGTTCCCAGTGAGGGTTGGACTCCGCCAGGGCTGCCCTTTGTCACCGGTTCTGTTCATCACTTTTATGGACAGAATTTCTAAACGCAGCCGTGGTGTGGAGTGTGTCGAGTTTGGGGGCAGGAGAATCTCGTCTCTGCTTTTTGCGGATGATGTGGTTCTCCTAGCTTCATCCAGCTCTGACCTTCAGCTCTTGCTGGGTAGGTTCGCGGCCGAATGTGAAGCGGCTGGGATGAGGATCAGCACCTCCAAATCTGAGACCATGGTTCTCGACCGGAAAAGGGTGGCTTGCCACCTCCGGGTCGGGGGAGAGGTCCTACCTCAAGTGGAGGAGTTTAAGTATCTCGGGGTCTTGTTCACGAGTGAGGGTAGGAGGGATCGGGAGATCGACAGGCGGATTGGTTCGGCGTCTGCAGTGATGCGGACGCTGAGCCGATCTGTCGTGGGGAAGAGGGAGCTGAGCCAGAAAGCCAGGCTCTCGATTTACCGGTCGATCTACGTCCCAATCCTCACCTATGGTCATGAGCTTTGGGTAATGACCGAAAGAACGAGATCGCGGATACAAGCGGCCGAAATGAGTTTCCTCCGTAGGGTGGCCGGGCTCAGCCTTAGAGATAGGGTGAGGAGCTCGGACATTCGGGAGGGACTCGGAGTAGAACCGCTGCTCCTCCGGATCGAAAGGAGCCAGTTGAGGTGGTTTGGGCATCTGGTCAGGATGCCTCCTGGACGCCTCCCCGGGGAGGTGTTTCGGGCATGTCCTGCCGGCAGAAGGCCCCCGGGTCGACCCAGGACACGTTGGAGAGGTTACATCTCCAATCTGGTCCGGGAACGCCTTGGGGTCCTGCCGGAGGAGCTGGTGGACAAGGCCGGGGAGAGGACGGCCTGGAGCTCCCTAATTGGGATGCTGCCCCCGCGACCCGGACCCGGATAAGCGGAGGAAGACGAGAGACGAGACGAGAGACGACTAACGCACAATATAATTGACTAAATTTAATGCTGAATTTCCTTTATATTATACACTTTTATATGTCTTTAATCCAACTGCTTTTGTTGGCGTCTCAAAAGCAAAATTACCTTTTAAACCGTAAAAGTACACGCTCAGCAAAGTGTCTTTAAATGCAATACCACCTGTGGCCAGTAGATGGTGATTTGAAACACTGAAACGTGTCAGTTTCTCTCCTAAGAAAACGGAATACTTTTTGCTACTAGTTTTAGATTTACTCATGATTTACTCCTTATCAATGTTTACATTATTCTAATTTCATAATTTAAAAAGTCTGAATGTTTTAAGAGAGTTTATTTGTTTTTGTCTCCTAGTTTGTTCAAGCCCAGAAAAACTGAAGTGGTCCTATTTTGCCCACAGTATTTGACCCTGGATGAACTTTAGTAGATGATTAAAGGTGCAGTATGTAAGAAAATAACGTCATTTTTACTTCATTTCTACATAATGCACCTTTAACTGTGTGAGCCTTGCTCCTGCCTACAGACTTGTTCTCGTTTGGTCTTATCAATGATTGTTAGCTTCTTCTTGCTTCTTGTGGTCTACGTTTTGTCAACTTTTTTTTTTATGCAGAAAATGTTTTTGTCTCAAAGAACACTGGACTTCCAGTGAACTATGAGTGTAGATAGTGTATCTTGGATGTAAATACCAGCTCATCGTAGTTGGAGGCAGTGAAGTTGGGGTTTCCAAAGGGAACTAGTAGTAACTGGCCGTAAGAGTGGATGGTGAGGAAACACAGGAAGTCGTCTATTCGAGTTCCCAAAAAGTACGTTACGGCCTGGGCCTCAGGTTCGGATATGGGCTGAGTTCCACAGTAGGTGGTTGCATTGCAGTCAAAGGATACTCCCACGGCTGTAAATGTGAAGAAGTTTGTTTACAGAAGTCACAAAGTGCTTATTATACAAAAGCAAACATAAAATGAACACCAATGTAACCTCAATTCAATACAGTTTATTTATATAGCGCCAAATGACGACAGAATCGTCTCAAGGCACTTCACTAAGTAAACATTCCAATACAGTTCTGTTCATTAAGCTAAACAGTAAAAGGTTTACTATTTAAGGAGGGCGATGGTGGCACAGGAGTTAAGTGCTAGCCCCGTAATCGGAAGGTTGCAGGTTCGAGCCCCGCTCAGTCTGTTGCTGTCGTTGTGTCCTTGGGCAAGACACTTAACCCATGTTGCCTGCTGGTGGTGGTCGGAGGGACTGGTGGCGCCAGTGCTCGGCAGCCTCGCCTCTGTCAGTGCACCCCAGGGCAGCTGTGGCTACATCGTAGCTCATCCCCACCAGTGTGTGAATGTTTGTGTGAATGGGTGAATGACTGATTGTGTTGTAAAGCGCCTTGGGGGGTTCCAGGACTCTAGGCGGCGCTACATCAAATACAGGCCGTTTACCATATAAGGAACCCAGTAGATTGTATAGTAACACCCCTTCCCTTATCCCCTTCAAAAGCCTTTAGAGCACGGGCACCCAATCCTGGTCCTGCAGGGCCGGTAGGTTTTGTGTTTTTTCTGCTCCAACACACTTGATTCAGTAGTTGAATCACCTGCGCAGCAGCTCATCAGGCTCTGCAGAAGCCTGTTAATCACCTGCTGATTGAAATCAGGTGTTTTGAAGCAGGGTTAACTACAGCATGCTGGATACCGGCCCTCCAGGACCAGGACTGGGCACCCCTGCTTTAGGCAAAAAGGACTGAACTGGTAAAACAAAAGCATCAACACTCACTGCCCCAGTTAGAATCAAAGTTACGGTTGAGATCAACGCCGTAACATCCGCTTGAAGGTCCAGGTGACCTGTTCTTCCTCCACAGTCGAGTCTGAACAGATCAGAATGTTCAGTTAGTCAAAATTTATCAAACAGCCTCTTGACATTTCTCCAAATGGTAAAAAGCTCTTCTTACTTCCCCTACATCTTATGCCATAAAGAGATGGTTTTATACGATGGTGGAGCATCAGAGAATCATTTTCTTCAGTGATTAAGCAAATTTAATTGATTTACATAATAGCAAATCCTTTCATGTCCTGCTCATCTGTATCAATGGAACTCAAGATAATCCATCAAAACACAAGAACTAACGGTGTTGTCCTTCCAGGAGTAGACGTAGCCGTCGATGTTGAGCACCGGCGTGACATAGAAGTCCATGTTCCTCATCATCTCCTCCATTTTTGTGTCGGTTTTGTATGTTTGGAGAATCTGATTTGAAAGAACGAACACATTTCATCAGATTGAACTAATATGGGTTGCATATTTCCCTTCATCATAACTGACTCTTACTTTTTATGAGCGGTTCGTGGTCTCCTACCTGTTTGACAAAGTACTGACAAAAAGCTGGAGCGATCCATTCTCTGGCATGAATCCCACAGTCCATCCAGACAGCCTTCTTTTTTGTATCAGTTTTCAGGCCGATCTGGAAAAACAGTTTAAACCTGACTAAACATCAACAAAGACCATTGTGCAACTTTATGGTTTATGATTTGTTTTACCTTCAGCAGCTTAATTGTCCTCTTTTCATAAGTCTTCCCATAATCCACTATGGTCATGACATCGGGGTGATCCTTCTCCATTTGAGTCATCCAGTTACTGATCTGTAAGGTTCGTCATTGGACCGTTCAAAATAATGTGTGTGTGTGTGTGTGTGCGTGTGCGTGCGTGCGTGCGTGTGTGTGTGTGCGTGCGTGTGTGTGTGTGATGCAACAATCAGGTTGTCTCACCTCTTCCATGGGATGGTATTTGAAGTAATCGTACTCCGCTCTGTTGTTCACAAAGATACTTTATTAATCCCAGAGGGAAATTAGAGTTTCAGTACACACAATTCAGAGATCAGACATACATGGGCAAGACACATGACAAGAATTGGTGACTGTGGTCATTCGCAACCCTGAGTCGCGCTACCTTAATAGAGATAAGAGGGTAACATGAAGATTGGTTCAGGTGGAGGGAAAAAAAGGCACTTCAGAGCTACCCACCACCAGGAGGGCATCTTTGCTCTGCAAAAAAACACCTCAGACAGATATGCAACAGACTTCAGACAACACAACATAAGTGTCCACTAGGTGGGGTGGTGGGTTGGGATTATCCCCACTTCAGTTGCTGCAGCCACGATAAGCAGCGCATGTCACCTCAGTGTGGATAGGGGGAGGAGCATTGAGGGTTGGAGGGTTGCAGTGACCCTGGACGCTTCTGCGGCCTTCCCACAGTCCCGCCCAGGCTGGGATAGGAGACAGAGTTGAGTTGCCATAGCGACGGCACATTCCACATATCTTCTGAGGGGGGAGTTGCAGGCTCAAGGTCGCCAGATTCCGGTTAGAAATTGTTTTGGGGCCAGACAGAGATAATTTCTTCTCTGTCTTAAAGTTTGTTGGTCCTCAACCTCTCAAAATCCCAATAATGGACATTAATCTATCCCAATCCGTGCTGATTCGTCCACTCTCTCCTTGATGGCATCCATCTTTTGTGCCAATGAATGAATCTCGGCCAAAGTCCCAAGCTTACGATTCATCTCGACAGTTATGTGAGTCTGTGAATTCACAGCGCGGTGCAAACCATCTCTGAGCTCCTGGATCAGGCCAATATTCCCCGACAGCTCGTTAATTTTCAGGTAAGCCTCCAAGGCCAATGAGCAGGTAACCTGACACCAACACCACCAATATCCACATGTCTTCAGAGTCCTCCACAGACAGCTGAGAAAGACAAATCAAGTTCCACTGTTTCCAGGAGTCCATGATGTGTCCAACTGGGTCTATCCCGGCGGGACATCCGGGAGCCCCTTCCACCGTTCTCATCGTTGAAAAAATTTTATCAATCGCGTTGAGAGACCAACTGACGAGATCCATTTTAGTGAATTCCAGTTTCCAGAAAAATGCAGACGCAGCCGTGCACCCAGCACACACAGACAGACAAAGGCCTTGAGGATACGATATGGAGGAGAGGAGGAAAAAAGCGTCTGCACCCTCCAAGAGCCATTAGATGTTCGTTTTCAAGAATGTAAGATCAAGAACATTAGCTCCAACTTGGAAAGTGCCTTTCCTGCTGTTAGGTAATTCCTTCTGAACACAGATTCCCATTAATCCACAACACAACTATTTCTAACACTAACACATAAGGTGGGAGTGAATGTGCTATTCCAGTGTGCTGGAAAAACACAGTCCTAGACACCAATAGTAAGGCAGGGTAGTTCCGGAAGGTAGCTAGAACAAGAACCCCAGGAAGTGGGTGGACCCTAAACTCCGCTGGTGGAGGATCTGAAGAAGAAGCAAGAAGCATCCTTTCTGACCCCTTTGTCAACAGGAACTCAGAGGGAGGAATCCCTGAAACTCCTAGGAACTGAAGCTCGGAGAGCGAACTCCCGCTGCAACCACTTGAGGAAATGGAGTTTGAATTTGGTATGTCTACCCCGATTGCATCCATGGCTAGAACAAGAAGAGATCATGGCAGCAGCTGTGATGTGGGCAGCGGTTGTTGCATCTGCCTGGAGATTCAGGTGTCTGGAGGACTACAGCGTTGCAGATGAGAAGGAGAACTTAAAATGTACAAAATCACGTGGATTGTAAAGATTGCAAAAAAGACAACTGATTTATCAAGAAACGTAGCAGTTTTTCTTTCTTTCTAAAACTCACCTTTCCACTGTTACTGCCCTCCCCGATGCAAGCAGAACCACAAAGCTGAGCCCAAAAAGTTTAAACATGGTCGACTTTATAAAAAACAAAATAGATAAATCTTAGTTTGCTGCTCTCAGCTCACCTGCTTGGACACTTTTGTCTCCACCGCAGAGCAATTACAGTATATGCGCTATCAGAATTTCAGTTAATGATTCATCTTTAGTGAGTCTTTATTACTTTACACATGTACTTTACACACACACACGTTTGTATTTCAGAGGGTAATTGTTACGGCTGTTTGATAAAAACTCTTGCACACACCTTTTTGTGTTACGGTCTTCATTTTAATACCCGTGCCTGGTCGTAACTAGCCTGGCCTGCCAGACTCGTCCTCAGTTTAATTCTACACAGAGAAAGAGTCTGGTTACTCACAGACAGGGAGGCGCATGAGGGGCGGGACTAGCCAGCTCAAAAATAACCAAAAAGAGTTCTCAGACTCTTTCTCTGTGCAGAATTAAACAGAGGAGGAGTCTGGCAGGCCAGGCTAGGTCGTAACAGCCATTTATATTATATTATATATATATATATATATATATATATATATATATATATATATATATATATATATATATATATATATATATATATAGGGTTTTCAGTGAACTTGGCCTTTCAAGTAATCACACTTGTCAGCAGTAGTATTTTTCAGAATTATTACCAAATGTTCTGCTCCCTTTGAGGCTAAATACAAGTACATATATGAGCCTCAAAAATGAGTTAAAGTAAGCTGTAACGAATCTTGTGGCTTATAATGTGGAGTTTCTATTGAAAATTAGAGGTTACTCTGCATCAAAAGAATAAAAGAAATATAGAGCCAGTGCTTAGTGATAATGTGCTGTTAATGACCCGTTTAAAAGTCGTCCAGGTCACGGAAACCATAAAAGGGTCCAGAGGGTACAAGGCCATGAAAGGAAGAGCTACTCATTCATGTCTGGTTGGTCAAACGCACGAGCCAGAAATGTGGCTAAACTCTAAATCAACAGGCAGCCATCTAAAGTCTGATTAGGAGGATCCAAAAATAAAAGTTGTTGAATAAAACATAAAACATATTTGCGCGTGTAGCAATCAGTATGCCTTGTGCAACCTCAGAAACCGTTTGTCTCATCGTGCCAGCCACTGAGACAACAGTGTGTCTTTCTGCATTTAAAGCCACTTAAAAAATGTTTTCCCAACTTTTCTTTCATCTCTGAAATGAAGATGGAATGTATTATCGTTTCTAGAGGATAAAGCCTTTTCTGTTGGTGCACTAAAGTCAGATCTGAGGGGTAAAGGACAGGACTTAGTTTAAAAAAGTCACGAGGACATTGCTTCTATGCGTTTTTGTTTATTTAGGTTGTAAATGTTGATTATGTCATGGTTCAGTGGAGGCAAATTACAAGTCTTCCTGCTGTTTTTATCACTTATTTTATTAGTAAAGTTATAAAACTATGTGTAATTAGCTTTTTATGATTATTCTTAGTAATCATTAAAAATATGTTTTACATTTTGTTGTATTATAAGATAAAAGTTAGCCATATTCCATAGAACCTCCATGATACATTGAACCGTTTTAATCAATCAAACATGTATTTTTATATAATTTTTAAAACAGTTAGCCAAATAGTGAATGTAATGGTCCCCACTGTTCTGGTCGGGTGGCTCAGCTTTAGCTGCACTTAATGTATACGCACACTGGAGGTTTTATAGCTCAGCCTCCTCAGAAAATGTTTTTTGGTCTGTTACCTTTTAGCAAAATGTACATGCACAAAGGTTATGCAACCAGCAGGTTTGAAAAACAACAAAGCTGCAGCTGCAGAAATACACTGACCCCAACTGGTCACTAGATGGCAACATTTCTCCACTTTTCTCTTTGCACTTTCAGGGTTTTTCAACAGTTTTACTCCTCAGACACAAGAAAGAGACATTTTGATTGATGAAAAATGTTGATTCTGAGCCAGTATGTTGCCCCTTCTGTATCCACAAATTGCTCTAATTTTATTGGCAATTAAAGACGGCTGTTAAAGGTACATCTGCTCCTTGAGGTTTGTTAACCGTGATGCTGTTGCAACACTTTTTAAAGAGTGAAAACGTCTGTAGTGTGTGAACGCTGAAAGAGGGAAGAGCCGGGATTGCAGCTGAAGGCTTTAGTGATTACACCTG